>NC_058057.1:27412041-27659541 GCF_020085105.1 Siniperca chuatsi
TGGACTGACAGTGCAATTGATCCTCCATGCCTGGCGGTTCCTGGCGGTTCCTGGCGGTTCCTCGTGGTTCCTGGTATTTTGTGTTTCCACCCTTAAGAGAACCACAGTGGTTACAGTGCAGTTTTGAATGACTGTTGGCCTCCACCCAAACCTCCCTTACCTGCATGTTTAGATCAGCAGGCGGTGAATCTGATTTGATTGGAAGCTTTTTATGTATGTGCCCCGGAGTCACCAAAAATATTTAAGTGTTTACAGGAAGAGGAGAGAGGGATTTCGATATGTGAATATGTAAAAAGCCTTTTTACATATACCAACAGAATGTAGGATTAGAAGCAACATTTTGTTTTATTTGATGTTTTAAGTCAAAAAGGTTGGAAACCGGTGAGCTACACATGCATCAATGGCAAAACATGTTTAACATGTGATGATAGGAGTGTTAGAATAACACTGAACCAGCACTGCAATTTGCTTACTGGCTGTTTCACAATTTGACGGTTTATTTTATGATTATTATTGCTTTTGTAACAACTTTGATTCACTGGTTTTGAAAACTGATTCTTTATGTAAAATTTCAGTCTGTTAATTTGACTTCCAGGCAACATTACAGAAGTCTGAAGGTATTTCTAGAAAGTGAAAATACCCAGAAATTAACATACCTACACACTCAGAGCATTTTAGGGGACACCAGCTGCTTAGAAGTAGTGGAACTGCTAGACTTGTTAGTGAAATGAGGGGGGAAGTGGTCGACTCGGGACTACTTCAACAGTTTCTTTTAAAAATTCCCATGAGCAAGGCAGTGAGGTCGCTGCAGTGAGGTCTGAATGTGGAGCAAGCTGTGACACCAGTCAGCTTTTCATGGATAACTAAGGGTTAAAACACACACAGAAAAAACGTAACACACACACATACTGGTGTTTCTGACGTTTCCAGTGCGTTGGCTGTGGTTTTGGCTGTGGCGAAGGCCGAGCCTGAGATCAACGGAGGCCATTGTTACCCCGAGCGAGAGAGACGAACCATTCTTTCCACTTTCCATTTCAACTCTTGTCTGTGATTAGTGTTTGTGAGGGACGGCTCATCTTTCCAGCTGTTATAGAAAACGATGAAGGCTAACACGTTTGATGTTTCGAGTGAAAAATCATAAACAAATCCAACTCCATCAGCGGCATTCGGTTACATTCTCTGAAAAACCAAGCTTTCATGTGTTTTATGTTTGTTTGCAGAGAAAGTTTTACTGTATTCTCTGTAGTTTGTGGAGCTGACGAGGCTCTGCACGTCTTTTTTTCTTTGACCTGGCATTACCCAAAAACTCACAGTAAGAGAATCCTAAACACAACATCACATTAACTTGACTTTTCAGGCTCAATGTTGAGTCTCAGCAGTAGCTTCAGCAAAGGAAAATACAAGTAAGAACTTACAGGGAAAATACGACCCAATACATGCAGTCTGAGGAACAGAGCGCACTGGTTGTCCTGATGGTCAGAACACTCTGTACCTCCTCTACACATTTTGTGGTTTGCAGTGCACATATATTTAAAATATTTCATATCTATATTTCACAGAACTTCTTTTTCAAAACGGGACACAGCACCAGAGAACTGAAATCTGCAGTGAAGTGATTCTCAAGGTTGACACATCTTCTCAATTTTAAAAATAGTCACAGGATCTGACTGCTCAATGGCTTTTTTTTTAAAAAGGTGACTTTTTCCTGATCAAACCGGCAAGATTATTCTGCATGTGCATGTTTTCTAGTGCTACAGTTGGTATTTTGTAAAACCTACAACTTGTAGATATGGGAAGTGGGTCTCGGTGGAAGTGAACATTTTCAGTCCACTTCTGTCTTAACCAATCCATCTGCTCTCAGTTGGTTGATTGATTGATTGATTCCTCTCTGGGATGCTGAACCTTTAGCTAACTGCATGACTTGTCTTGTTCCATCTTGTCTTTGTTTCCTCCTGATTCCTGGAGTGTAATCTCTTAAAGATAATTCCTAATCTACTCTTCTTGTGTCCTCTCATCTTGTCTCATTTAAAAAAAAGTCTTGTTTTTGTCCCCTGAATCCTAAAGGTCCGTGTAACCTTCTTGAAAACTTTTGTTTTCATCCTCTTTGTCCTTGACTCTTTGGTAATCGACATGGATGCCCTTTACAGCCGACTCCACTGTGTTTGTCCTTGAAATCTACCCACTTGCCTCCTGATTTCTAATGGTAGTAAGTGTTAGTCTTCTTTTCTATTACCTCATCTTGTCTACAACCCTTTTTATGGGACCTATCCTGTTGTCTTCTTTTGTCCTGTCCCCTCATGTCCTTGTCTACTAGTATCTTGTCTTCTGAGTGATATTACCCTACCTTAACAGCTTCAGTGGAGGTTGTCCCTTTTTGAAAGTTCATGAATTTATCATCCTACCATCACCTTCAGTGCTGGGCTGCAGCTCCACGAACTGTAACATGGTGCTGACGGAGGCCCAGGGGGAATTCACGTCGCCCTGCTACCCCCAGAAATATCCCAATTCGCAGGCCTGTAAGTGGACCATGCAGGCCCCCACCGGCTTCATCATCCAGCTCTCCTTCCTTGACTTTGACCTGGAGGAGGCGCCTGGCTGCATCTACGACCGGGTCGTGGTGAACACGGGAAACACAGACGTTAAGTTCTGCGGTCTGACGGCCAACGGGCTGACGCTGAACTCGACAGGGGACGTGATGGAGCTGTCCTTTGTCTCCGACTTCAGCGTGCAGAAGAGGGGGTTCAGTGTTAGCTTCCGGCACGGTAGGTTCAGGCTGACCCCAAGGTCCTGTTCTTCAAATGTATTTTAACGAAAGTGATCCTGTTAATTGTAATTGTTGAAGGCAGTTTGAGGTTTGGTTTGTTAATCTTAGCTCTACCTTTGAAATAAAGGCACCATGGGTAAAGAGTTGAAACCATGATCAGCACTCATATAATTGGCTAAGTTATATACTTATATGATGCATGTGTAGTGGAGTCTCTCAGTATGCACTGAGGGAATACAATCATAGACAGACATAAGTCTCATTTACGTGTTTTCCCGCATTGTTACTGCTGTCTTACATTTTAACTTTAAAGTTTCCTTGTAAAATCAAAATTGTATCAACTTACTCACCATACCTATAAAAAAGTGAATCCTTTGCATCTAAAAATGAGTTCATATGTTGCCGTTCAACTTAAAAACTCTCGATCATGACCCAGCTAACTGTGAGCTGCTTGCCAGTCAACGTCACATGGTCATCCCAGTGAGAACGAACAGTTCTCCGCAGTCTTTTGGTAATTTTCCAGTGGCTCTGATGTCTCCGTAACACTTTGAACAGAAGATATAATTCCTTTTAAACTTTAGGCTATAGGTGAAATCTAAAATGTGTTGCTGCCGCATTAGTTTGTCTGAGGGTAAAGTTAAGCTTCATGTTTTTATTGGACAGTTAAACTTTGTACAACAGCACTGCCTCTGTGGACCTTTGGCTCCTTATATGTAAAGTTCTCACCATACCTCAGCAAAAATGATTAAATATATGTAAATGAAAAGAAACAGAGGCAGCGTGATGTATGATATTTATACATTTATTTTTATTGTAAACATTCATTACACTGATGACAACTGGCATATCGGTTGACTGCATCTCACAGTCAACACGGCTGAAATCTCAGAAAAAGCAAGTGGACTTTTAAGTTGAAATGATTTTGTCACAAAATAAGTTCTTTGTTTGAACTCCCAAGAATGCAACTTCCAACTCGGCGTACTCTAAACTGAGAAAGGTCTATCAGTGTGTTCTTAGCCTGTCGGCTCTTAGCTTGTTGTGTAGCTCTTCTGCTGCCAAGTTGCCAAAAAGAATCACTTAAAGCAGCTTTAATTTAAGTTTGAAACCACAGTGATTGGTGGTTTCTACAGCGAGTGGATCAGCATCACAGAGTCTGAGGTATCGACCCACCAAAGGAAGACTTGGCTTTTCTGACAGCAGTGTTTGCTGTGGTGTTTTGGTACATCTGTGTGTATGTGTCTCCATGCACGTTTGCATGGGTATTTGTATGTGTGTGAGTGGTGTTTTTCCATTGCACACTGGCTGTTAGCTTGTTGCTCTCGGCCAGCAGCTCCAGCCAGAGTCGTTCTGCTGGGAAAAGCTTTGAGACATGAAGTTTCAAAAAGACTAACTTTCTGATTCATCAATATTTGTGGATGAAGTGTGTTTTCAGAAATGTACAATTATATAAAACACTCACTTGTATTTCTATGTATATTTTTTGAGAATTGAACCCCAAGTGCCTCGCTCTTCAGTCAAACTTTGATCAAAAAGGTTCAAATGTTTTATGACGACAAGTTAGGACATAAACTTGATAAAACAGAAATGAAAAGTTTCTCTAATTTAGAATTAGACGACGAGTTGAAATAAAGATGGATGAGAACATTTTACTCACTTATGTCCATTTTCTTTCTTGTTATGATGTATTTTCACTCTGCATTTTCCCACTTTCCTCTTTCATTTGTTCTGCCTTTCAAATTCCTTTCTTCCTTTCTGTTTTTGTTTTATTTTCATTCTTCATTTCTTCACTCTGATTCATTCCTTTGATGCCTCTTTCATTTCTGCCTTCATTACGTTTTCCTTTCTTTGCCTATACTTCTTTAATTCTTTCACTTTTTTCTCTTTTGTTGCTTTTCTTTCTCAATCGTCTCCTAACTTTTCCTTTCCTTAATTTTTTGCTTCCTTTTCTGTCTTTCTGTCCCTCCGTCCTTCCTGCCGCTATGTGTTTTCTTTATCTTTTTCTTTGCTCCTCTTCTTACCTTCTTTCCTTTCTTCTTCTCCTCCTTTCTTCTCTTCTTCCATCTCATCTTTCTAGTTGCCGTGGCCCTGAGGAACCAGAAGGTCAACATACCCAACGGCAATGGCCAGATCACCAAGGTTGCCAACTCCGTTACCATACCGACGCTCAGTCACCTGACCGTATGCTTCGAGCTGGAACGCCTCAGCTTGAAACAGGTTCGCAACACACAGGGCTGTAGGGTGATGAAGCTACATTTGTTTGAGCTCCAGACATGAAATCCCGTTTGTGGTGTCATGAAACCCCCTGAAAACTTGGAAAGTATTTCTCTATAACATCGAAAGCCTTGAAAACTTATTTTCTCAATCAGCTTCTTACTATGAGGGATGGGGTCCTTTAGGAAAACATTATTTTCTGCCACAGTTATATTTATTTCATGATTGAATCTTCAGTGTCGTTAAATATTCATGACAAAATAAGTAACATCGAAATATATCTTTAGGTATAATTTATTTTACAGTCAACAGACAAAAACTATAATCTGCTTCATCAGGAATGTGCACAAAAGTACGTGACATCACCTTCTTTCAGCTGAGCCCTGCCCACTTCGAACCAGTGAGAGAAGTTTAGACGAAAATACAGAAATGTGAAATAACCAAAACTGTTCTAACTTTGTGTCATGTGGGACTCCATCTCTCATAGTAAGAATCTGATTTGGAAAATGTGTTTTCAGAGCCTTTATATAATAGCATATAATAGCATCAGACATCAGCAGCTTTACGTTGAAATTCCAGCGTCTCTGGTCTGCAGCTTCGAAAGGCCGCCGTTACCGACTCGGCTGTCAGCAAATGAACGTGTGGCATCGGTAAACTGAGTCGTGTTGGCCTTTTATTTTTAAACGTAAGCATAAATATACATATCTGTGTGTTCTCACACGGCAGATTAACCTATAAAAAGTATAAAAGTGAAAGTCTGGATATGAAGTAAACAAACTGAAGTAATTTTAGAGGTTTTGGTATCTGTCTGATTATAATCAGAAAATAAAATCAGAGCGCACTCTTTTGTTTTGTCTGATAAATAGATAAACAGTTTTATATATTTTAATTCATTTAATCTACTTTTCACTATTTCTAAAATTTAAGGATTCCGATTAAAATGAGAGCAGATAAACTTGATCAGGACGTCCGTATTAATATTAGGTGGTGAGCAGCAGCTTTTGCTTTTAAGAAATTACAGCTCAAATTTTTGTGGCTTCACCTGCAAGTGAAGTTTGTGTTGCTGTTTTTGATGTTGCTGTTTTGCACACGACATTTTGCTGTTTGCCTTAAACTCATTAAGAGTTCTCTTGGTTCCTGAACAGACTGAGTGGATCTTCACCTACTATGACAGGAGCAACAACATGGCGCTGAGTTTGGGCTCGGATCAGAGCGGCATGAAGATGATTGTTGACGGAGTGATCTGCCCGATCGATTCGATCATCACCTCCGCTGACTTCACTTCCTCCATGAAGCCTTTCTGTGTGCTCTGGACTTCATCAAATGGCCGGGTGGCAGTCTATGTCAATGAACAGTACTGGGCCAAGACCTGCGCCACCTCTAGTGGGCACTCTGTACCAGGTGGTGGACTGTTCCGGTTAGGAGGTAAACCGGGGTTTGGAGTTTTACCATTTAAGTTTTTAATGAATGATCTCTTGAAGTGAGCACTGATTGGTGATTTGAAGGTCTAAAGGAAACGTAGATTAAAACCAGGCTATATATGGGTGAAAGATAAAGATATCTAAAAAATGCTGCATTCAATGACTGTATGTTAGTGTCAAGATATTTCAGTCTGGACCAAAGTGGTGGACCGAGCCACACTGCTAGCATGACTGAGAAACAGATGGGAATAAATCCAGTATAAAACAGTCCTATTCACTGATTTTCAACATTGCTGAAAACCTGAGATACTAAAAATACAGATATATGTGATGGTTGAACGTTTTCTGTTATCTAACCTGTGATGCCTGTGTGACTGTCTGTGTTCAGGGCAGCAGAGCTTCCACGGGAACATGTATAACCTCCGGCTGTGGGATTACGCCATGACGGAGCAGCAGCTCAAAGCGTTAAACTGTGACACGGTGGGCAACGTCGTCGACTGGGACAACAGCCACTGGACCATCCCGTCCACTCTGGCTCAGACCGACGCCACGCTCAGCTGCAGTGAGTACAGGAAATGATCAGTCTGACCTCAGAACAGTGGACGCATGTGAAGTTTGAATTCATAATCTGAAGCTGACACATGATAAGACACCACAGGATGGACAGGCATGAGCATACTGTAAAGTGGGTTCCAACAGGGCTAAATCAAAGCTAAACCCATGTTGTAGAGGTTTAAACGTCGCTATTCACCAGATCTCCGGAGGTCGTTCTTTAGTTCTGCGTGTGGAAAGAACTTTTTTAAAGGTAACAGCTTCTGGGATTCAGCTTCTTCAGGGTTACTCATAAACTCTTTACACGAAAATAAAAGTAACACGTTTGACCAAAAGCTGTGTGCAAAATATGCTCATTGAAAAAAGTAATTTATTCTGTTACTTTTCACTCATTAAAGTAATTTAGTTTTGCTTTAACACAATTATAGTATTTTGAAACCAGTCCCAAAAAAAGCTGAATAAAAGAAGGATCTATTCTCTACGTGAGAACGAGTCCTCATCAGAAACGATGCGTTGAAAGTGACATGTCACCCCTGGCAGATGTTTTAATAAGCAAGCAACAAACAATCATTCAACGAGATAACGTTGTGGTTTGAAATGTTAATTCTAACACCTGTATTTAATCAATCAGTGTCTTTTCAAGACACTTTGCATCGTCCCTCCGCGTCATTTCAGCATCAGAGCGAATTATTTACAGTGATTTATCTGTTGACATATCAAAATCCAA
Source organism: Siniperca chuatsi (assembly GCF_020085105.1). Classification (NCBI taxonomy): domain Eukaryota; kingdom Metazoa; phylum Chordata; class Actinopteri; order Centrarchiformes; family Sinipercidae; genus Siniperca; species Siniperca chuatsi. Next base: position 27,419,717 of record NC_058057.1, read on the forward strand.
TATTTATCCAATAATTAAATTCATATGTAAATGACTATCTTAAGATAATCACAATCAAATGGCTATTAACCAAAACTCTGGTAATATTGTTGTGTTGCTGATTTTACAGTAGTCCCCCTAACTTTAACTTTAAAGCATCCAAGACTCAAACGTATTTAGTAACAAGTACTGTGTGTGTATCACAGCCTGATCTGCTCCCTTATTCTCATTTTCATGAAGCGCCAGGTTCATTTTTATCTCATATGTTTAAGGTTTGAATGCTCCAAACTGTTCGGTCATGCACCAAACCACCAGAGAGAACCAGAGTGCGTTTGTTGCTTGTCACATGAAATCTCAAAAAGTCCTTCGCTGTGTCCTAAATTATTCCCTGTGAAATAGCAACAGTGTTTTTACAGTGTACTTTAAATCTAACATCAGAAACAGAAAGTCATTACATCTATCACTACTTTATCTTTTATTGCTGATAAATCATTTCATAGCAAATAAAAGCAGTAAATAACAATCAGTAAAAACTTGAACTGGTTATTTTTTTCAAAATCGTTGTGTTGCTGACAAGTCACCTGAGATATCACGTAAAATACCGCGCATACACACACACACACACACACACACACACACACACACACACACATACACTGTATTGTACCATGCAGGAACCTAAAGTACTAAATGTTTCAGTCTGTTTGCTATCAGGGTGGAAAATTACAACCAGACTTCAGCCAAATTCTGGTAAATTGTGACTGCGGCTGGTAAGGTAATTGACTCCAGCAACCAGCCATCTTTCTGATTCCTGCTCTGTTCTAAAAACCCAGTTGGCTGGTAAAATACACTGCGAGTGGTCAAATCCCTACACACACACACACACACACACACACACACACACACACACACACACACACGTACTACTGTATGAACTGAAAAGGAAATAAGATCAAATCACGTGCAATTACATTGCTTATTTATTGCAAGGTTTTTCACAGTGTTTATTAGTACATAAGCATCTTAAATGCATTATGCACGCATACAAGCTCACACACACACACACACACACACACACACACACTGGTACAAATGACTCTCCTAACACACTTACAAACCTGAAACCAAGTTTACATAATTAACCTTTTTCTCACCGTATTTAAGTGTTAACCATGAAAGAAAGTGTAAGAGTACACTGTGTGTGTGTGTGTGTGTGTGTGTGTGTGTGTGTGTGTGTGTGTGTCCACGGAGTGGTACTGTACCTCTTATTTAAAACGCTGTAAATGAGTGTATAGCCACAGGAGGTTAGCCACAGTGGTTTCAGTGAAATTCCTGCCAATGCTGTACCCACTGGAGAACGGGCCTGTGTGTGTGTGTGTGTGGTGTGTGTGTGTGTGTGTGTGTGTGTGTGCATGCTTGTATGCTTTGGAGACCTGCAGTGGTTTTCAAGAAATGCATGATTCTGCACGAAGTTTCCTGACTCTCTTGTATGCACACACACACACACACACACACACACACACACACACGCGCACACACACACAGTGAAAGGGCCCCAGTTCTACCTGACATGTTATCTACTGAGAGACTGACACATTGTAAACCAACGTGTGAATGAAATCTTTGATGTCAGTCTTGTTTTTAACAGCTCGGAATCCCATCAGGTTTGTTTGATTTGATCTAATGGTGCAAAACAAGATCACATCAACAACGTGACAGCGATATTAACAACGAAAAAGAAATAGAAATAGATATATGTCCAGAAAGACAAGACAGTTACACAAGATAAAATAACAGACATATGAGTTTGTGAAAGTTGGCTTTGAGTATAATTTGGTTTTCTGGTGGCGTCCACACACAAGTTTATTTTATATACTATTTGTATAGTTTATATATATATTCGTATAGTATACAGAGTTTGGGGCATTATTACAAGACACCTGGATTCAAACCGAGCGTTGGGACACGACTGTGACAGGTCAAGGTTAAAAGCAGAAAACACTAATGGAGGTCACTTTTTAAGTTGTTCAAATAATTCAGCACGGTAAATTGGTGAATACAACCTGTCAGAGCAGGCTGCTTGTCCTAATGAACAACAGAATCGTTGCGTCCTCATGTCTCTTCAGTTAGCTTGAAGGGCCGTAGACAGGTTTATAGGAATAAAAGATACATAAGATTAAGATGTAAATGTCAGAACATAATGAGCTCGGAGCCAGTGCGTCTACAGGTGACGCTATCTTGCAGTAGAGAGGAGGAGAAATGCTAAAGTCTTTATTTATTAGTTCATTATTTGAAATTTAAACACCTTGATTATTGGAATCCGCTTATAAGATATTCATTATGTCCATTTTTCATAGTGGAATGTAATTCTCCAAAGACAGAGGACATGACCTGAGCATCTTTAATAGTAGCTGTGACTTTAGAAACTTATTGTTGTCATATATAATAATACTGTTAACATACATGCCAATACAGTCGAAATGATCAGCTTCAGACCTGGGCTGTCGAAAGTCCACTTCATTCCTCTTTCTACGCTGTGCTGACGTACTATAAATGTACTAAACACTTTTTATCTGAACACACAAGGTGACTAAAGAGAAGTGAAAAATAAACCCATCATCATTCGTATCTTCTCGGTCTGTATGTTGACGTGTTTCTGAGGGATCTGTCTAATTCCTGGACCTTCAAACCACCTTTATCTTGTGCATGTCTGGCTGATTGCCTCAGTGATTGACCCTCCATGTTCAAGCCATTATTACATGACTGACTGCTTATATTCTGCCTATTAATAATGATCTGTGTAATTGACAGTTTGACCTTGTTGTTGCAGTTTTTCTCATTGTGTGTAATTAACCAGCCTCCCATCCTGCAGCCATTATTAACTGATCGCCTCATTGACTAATTGACCTCTCATCAATGTGATAGCTCTAAAATTGTATTGTATTTTCCCGAAGTGGCCAGCCGCCCACATTTTTATTAACTGATGCTGTTTTGACTGATGTCCACTAATCTGTCTTTCTCTTCACAGTCTGCTACCCTCATTGCATTCACTTAACTACTGCTGCGCCAACTAGTGGTGAGTGCTGCTAACACCCTGCTAATGTATGTGTATGTCTATGTGTGTGTGTGTGTGTGTGTGTGCGTGTCCCGGAGGTAAGTATACATTTGGTTGTGCTAGCAGAGCTATGATGCATGGATAAGAATGTCAACTTTTCGGTATGTTTGTGCTTATACAAAACCTTTCCTACGAAGTGTTGAAATGTCTTGTAAGATTGCTTAATATCTATTTTAGTGTTTGAACCCCTTGCACGCTCAGCTTAGGGACAACAATGGCTGCTGGACATGTAGTTGCGGTTCTAATCATATTCTCAGGTTCAGACGGTCTGATGCACATCGGGCGTTCGGCAGGCTCCACTCGTGTCGCTCACAGGGTCATCCTGGTGATGTGGATCACACGAGTGCGATGGTTTTCACAACGCCACCAACAAACCGTCAGTCAGAAACAGTCTTCCTGCCAGAGTGCGGTAGGCCGTCCTGGAACGTGTTGTGCAACAGTGTCACTGGTGTCGGGCTGAAGTCGGGCTTGTGAGAGAATAGAAACATAACCGCTATCAGCTGGATATGTCTATGGAATATTTTTGGTTTGTTATTAAATCTGTTCAGGTTTAGCTCATCAAAAAAGTTATAGAAACACAAAAGATTGACATTCAAAGAACTCAAGTTTGGCGAAATAGATTATTTATTTTATTTATCTAAGTGACAATCAGAATAGTTCTCGCATTGCTCTGTGGTAATAAGAGATAAGACTTGATAAGAGATTTGTTAGACTTTTACAGATGTTTTGACAATTCAGAACCAAATGGAACTGGTTTTCCCAAATCAACCAACCAATAATCGAAGATCTGCTGTTTTGATCTCTGACAGGTGGGGTTATTTCAGGAGTGCTGACATGTGCTTCACATGTGCTTCACATGTGCTTCACATGTGCTTCACATGTGCCACCGCTGAAGAGATCCACATGTGAAGGGACTGTGTGATCGGGGAGCGTATCATACTGTCAAACTCATGTCAGTTGTCTTTTGAGCTTTGACAGTAATACCCCATTTACACCTGGCATTAGAATGCGGTCTGTATGTGGATACGCAATCTGGATAAGGAAAACTTGTTCATGCAGGTGTACATGCATGCAGAACGCAATGTTTTTAGATGATGTCAGCTTCATAGCATTGTATTTGTTCATCTGGCCATCGTTGCCTGGTTAACATTCACATGCGTGTTAGCCACCGTACCTTCTCAGTTTTACATAACCAAGGTCAGGTTACTGGTCGTGGTTAGTGGTGTGGAGGTGTAGGCTGTTTCCAAGCAGGGAAGATCTAATGAAAGGCGCTATTCAGTTGCATTATGGGAAATATAGTGTACATACTGGATATTACTTTGCTGCTTTGATTTTTACCCTTTTTTGAGACTGTCTCTCTCTTGTGACCAAACTAATGTGCATTATGCATTCTGAAATAAGTGGACGACTCTTCGCAGTCCTGTCTTACTCACTTGTAGTGTCACAGCTACAAGACCACATTCTTTAGTTTCTTTTTCTTTTCAGGATGATTAGATATTATTTTTATGCAGTCATAACCTCCGTGATGGTGGTGATCTGGAGATCTGAGACAGGACTGTAGACGGAGGTTTGATTTCATCGCGTCACTGAAATCGTTCAGTGGCTGTAGTAATACCACAATTTGGACCAAACGAGCCACTGTTCATTTTCTCCTGAATATGTGAGGAGTTTGTTGTGATTCAGACAGGTCGAAGCGTTTTCAGCAGGTTTTGATACAATATGTTCTATAACCAGGTCTGCAGTTGAAAGATTTCCGTAGGCAGCAGCATGTTGTGGCTGTTGTGTTCAAGGTCTGCAGAAGCTTAGAGATTCACGTTCTGTTTGACTGCTTCATCAAAGAGGCCCTGCTGAAGTCCACCGACACAGCCTGAATACCTTCAAACACACACGTACAACCCCTGTGTCACGCACACACACAATCACACAAACAGACACTCACATGGACACACACCACTGTTACAGGCTCCATCCAGGCAGTTCAAAGGGCCAACAGGCGGCCTTGATCTGGGCTCTCTTAACTGGACGCAGAAGTAAAATGTTTCTTTCCTGACACGCTAAGATCAGCAGTGATGCTATGAATAAAAAGTAATGTGAATAATATCTAGTGCTTTGGTCTAGAAATAAGTGGTCAAACAATCTAACCAGCCAGAGCTTTCACAACGCTGGCAACGCAAAGGTTGTTCTGAATAACAGGCAGCAGAACTAGTGACACAAATGGGGCTTTCATGGCTTGCATGGCTGCATTGATTACAGAATTAGTAATACATAAAGATGAGATGAACTTAATTGATGCCTGAAGGGAAACTGGGTAATTGCAGCAGCAGGAAACAGAAACTGAGGATTAGTTTGTAAAACAGAAGGTGATATATTGACTCTACATTCACAGATGTCTGCTGCTCAGAGATTAGAAATGATCCGATGTCACCAACAGTTCACACGTTTCTGTGCAAAGAGTTTGGGTGCAGACGGTTCAAATAAGGGTCACCGACTACAAGAACAGATAGTACACAATCAACTTTAGATAAATACACATGCATGTCAGGACCATATGAAAGTATACAGAGTTGTCCAGGGCAGTGAGTAGAAGCAGGGCAGCACTGTGGAGAAACAAACACTTTGGGGACAGTCTGAGTGAAATGTTGTGTTTTAGCCTTTGGACCCTCCTTCCATGGAGGTTTACAGAGTTCCAGGAAGGATTAGACCAGATAGGTAAGGTCACATTTGAAGCCAGCACTGTTTGGACAGGCAATTTTACAGCCTCAGAGCCCACAAACTTCGACATTTTCCATTCTTCAATAATGGGAGTTTTATGGCTGCTGCTGATGCTGGCTGACTGAGAATTGTTTTTCTCTCTCTCTCATGGCTTTGAGGTTTACTTCCTGGACTGTGTTTAATGAAATCCAGTCATGTTCCTATATGCTGCTTGGCCAAAGTCCTGGAGATACATTTTATAAAGGCCTTAATGATCAAACTGGGTCTTTGCTGAGCTGTGAACACGAGAGGCATGGCAAAGTAGAAACTTATAACGGCTGAACTGCGGAAAACTGCAAAAACAGAATGCATAAAAGACACAATAAAAATAGTTGGAATAGTTTGCAGCCATAGGATTAACATTTTGTTTACAGTCCAAAGTAGGCACCCTGGACAAGTCTTCAAACTGAATTCATTTGCGATTTACACTTTATAGACACATGTAGGCTACATTAGGGGTGTATTCCCTAATATTGCCTCTGAATCCCCGAATTTCCTTCCTCACTGAGACTGGAGACCCGGTTTCTCTTCCTGCTTCCTGCTGAAAGGTGTAGGCTTTAAAACACTTTGAAGTGCTTTGATTTGCTTTAACGTACAACCATAGAATTGTTAGTCATGCTTAAGTTGCCTCGAGCGGATATCGTAGGAAAACAAATGAAATAACTTGACAAATACGTTGATTTAAAAATGTTTCCTCATTATGTTCAAAAATCTAATCCAGTTGCATTTCATATACGAAACATAGTTGCTGTTTCAAGGTATTTGAATATTAATGTAATTTCTAGGTTGATGTTAGCAGCGCTGACTAATCGGCACCCTTTTAACGTAATGTTCATTTTGTCAATGCAGGCTGATCGGTGTAGTCACTGTAGAGAAAGCTCATCAGCCTCAGCTTGTATGGACACTGAGGTATTTTGGTAGCCTGGTGTGCTCTGATTGGTGGACTCTTTCTTGGCGATACTGTTTGACCTCTTGAATCTTACCTGATGACGGTCCAACAAGTCCTTCAAACTAAATGATCAAACATATCATTTGTCTCTGCCTTCCCAACAGGCGCTAATGAGCATCTTCTGATCCGACGGCCAGTTCAGCACTTGGTTGCAGTTAGGGAACGAGGGTGGTCATGGTTCAAAGAAACCTGTAAAACATCCCCTGCCTTCCTCCTTTGTTCCGGACCTACAGAGTCGTAATTATATGGCTGCTACAGGGCTTTGTCATCTGTACAGATACATGTCCTTCTGGGACATTTGCTGAAATGATGCTGTTGTTTTTCTCTGGAGGACAGTCTCCTCAGAACTGTGACCAAACTGATTCACCTCGACAGTTAGGGTTTGGTTAGGTTTAGGCACAAAAACGTATTGGTTAGGAAACACTCTGTCAAGGTTAAAAGAAAACAGTGTTGATTGTTGGTATGAAACAGGAAACAAACAAATGCTGTAATTTTTTCTGAAGGTCTACAGAAACATCCAAAATTGTGGGGCCTACTGGGCACTTTATCAAAATCAGGGACTCTGTTTTTAACTTTAAGTGCCTGCTGCAATATTCACTCCGTTATATATGTTTAAATCAGTCTTTATCACGACTTCATGAATGAATTGAAGCTCAAAATGAAATCCATGTTGGTTTGTTATTCCTGGGTTTGCAGTCCTTAACAGGACATCCAGGCTCCGCAGTGATGTTTTCTCCTCCCAACACCAGAACTTCCAAGTACATCACATTTCCTCCAAGTACATTTCACACTCATTTTTCTTTCCACTCAGAGGTGTGCTTGATTTTGTTTACCTTGAAAATGTTGTTTTCTTTTTACGAGGCTACCAAAGCGCTCTGGACCATTTGAAGCCATTTTAATGTTCCTCTTTGGTCTGGTAATGAGGCTGCTGTTGATGGAGGAGAGAGAGCTGTCGCCAGGCGCCTGCCGAGCGGTGTGTGTGTGTGTGTGTGTGTGTGTGAGAAGGGGAAAGATATATATGTGTATATGTGCGTGTCCATGCTTCATTAGGTAAATTGTGTGTTTTACTTTTGCACTGTATGAGCCTTTACTGTACATGTGTGCATGCATGCTTTGCTAAGTGTGTGTTTGTGTGTTAGGTTATCTTTCGTCTCGTATTGATGCCAGAGGGGAAACATGGAAACCTAAACACACACACACACACACACTTTGTGATGGTGCCTGTCAGTCTAATCTAAAGGATAATGCAGTTTTTTTACCACTCGGTTCTTGTTTTGGTACTTTTGGCCATCATTCCTGTCAGTAATGACAACATTGCTCTCACCAAGTCATTAGCTGAGTTTTGGCAAACCTGAAGACAAAACGAAGGTGAACAGTAAAATTCTTACCCAAACTGATCGTTTTAAACATCCGAAGTTCCTGCTGCAACTTTGACGTACTGTACTCACTGCAGTTGTGTTCACGCAGCTTTCCTGTGCACTGAGGGATTATCGCCAGCATTGCAGCTGTGTGGTTGTTGTAGTAGATGATCCTTTCAAAAAAGTAAAAAGTGAACCTCAACAACGTGTGGCTCGAAGTTTGGAAACGTTTTGTGCTCTTGTGTCAGGTTTTCAGTTTTACACAACAAGCTGAAACTTTTATTCATTTAGTAAATGTTTAAATTAAATAATTTTCATATCCAACCCATGGCCTGACCACCCCTGCTAATGACAGGCCTGCTGCCTGCCTGATTTTTGTTGAAACTAGTCATTGCTGTGGCGTTTGCAGTCTCGCAAGCCAAGTTTTCGCTGTAAGATTGATTCTTAAAACACTGGTTTTAAATTCGATTCGGCGCTTTATTTTATGTTTTAAGCTGAAAAGCGAGATCCAAATTTGTTGTATGTGTAAATGAACGTCTGATGGCATTTTGTTGGCAAGTGGCCATGGTGAATGCAGGATAATACTGTCCAATTCCTGACACTCCATGGCTGTAATGGCCTCCACTTAGCCCCTAATGTCATCCATTACAATCACGGAGCGTACAACTTGTCGTGCATCATCCTTTACTTAAAGGAACCCTGTTTTCTTTTGTAAACAAAGTTAGGTTTACATTCAGCAGGGACGCACTCTTAAAGACATTGCTCCATATTGCTACTAGTCAAACGCTCCACAGGATACCTTTAATTCATCCATGCCAGGCCACAAAGGCAGAATCTTAATCCTGGTCTGTTTTTGCCAATTTAGAACGAGATATTTTCCCACTAAAATCCAACCAGGCACTGTGTGTCACGGACAACTAATGGAAAAGCTTAATACACTGGATATGGGTTAAAACACCACAGTGTTATTGCAAGTGTCAACTATTAGTTTATATGAAAATGCTGCACAATATTACCACATTCACAAACCCGAAATATGGGCCAACTGTAACAGCTTCTCTCCCTGCGAATAATATTGTTATTGTTTTTCATGTTTTTCCAGTAATGACAGTGAATTATGGTCCGCCGCCTGGTGCTGAGTCATTAGATAAATTATAGTTCATCAGCTGCTGTCACCCTGATAACGACATACAGAGGAAACACAATGGCTGCAAAATAAATGTTTTTTTATTTACACTGAAAGGGAAATGTGTTCATTATTTTATTCAGTCGTTTGCATTCTGAACACTTGAGCCTCTGACACATTACGTCTTACTGATTGCTCTGAAATTCAAAAAGGCCTCAAATAGGCTTAATGTAGATGATTAGCCATTTTTACAAAAATAAACAGTAAAAACATGGACATGTGTGCGGATAATATACACACGTCGACAGTAATGACAGTTCATTTTAGTCTGCTACCTGGTGCTGAATGATTAGATTAATTACAGCTCATTATTAGTGATCGTTCTCTTTATCTACCTCCATCCTGGCCAACACTTCCTCCAGTAAACCAGCAGCGCAGCACAAAGCAGCATTCATTTTGCCTAATCACAACATGCTGCTCAGAGGAAGATAGCAGAGACAAGGAAGGGGAATGAAGAGAGAACACGGAGGGAGGTAGAGAAAGGTAAAGAAAGGAGAGAGAGAGAGAGGAAAGAGACAAAAAGTGGGGTAAGTAAAAGAGGGAAAGAGGGTGGGCGTGATCGAGAAGGGGAAGAAGACGGGATTAAGGGAGGGATAGAAGGAGACTGAGAGGAGGAGTGGGGGAAAGGAGAGGATGAAGAAGACCCACCCCCACCAGCATTTCTAACCGTGAACTCTCAGACCGAAATCAGTTCATTTAAATGGAATCATCACAATGAGTGGATTTGCTCATGGAGGTGAGCTAAATCCGTGCAGAGCTTTCGCGTTGAGTTTGTCTTTGGTGAACTTTGACACCCAAATTTGTGCTGTTGATTGATTGCAAACCTTCTTGACGGTGCTGAGAGTACGGAGAGCTGCTAGCATGTAGCTCTCCAACTAGCAATTTGAAATGTTTTGGAGACTAAATTGAAGCATCTCTTTTCATTGTTATTGTTAATTAGGCTTGTTAGTGTGAAGAACTTGGGATTAAAAATGACTTGACTTGGTGTTCTAAGTGAAGTAAATTGTTTCCATAAGGCTGTGTCCTAAAATACTGTTTGGAAGCTGAGATAATTAGTAAATCTGCACAGAGCTTTTATATAGAGTTCAACTTTGGTGAAGCAGCAGGATGAATCTTCATGGTCCCGTAAATGTTTACCGTCTCCCCAGAATGCTACACACGATTGCCTGGGGGCGAAACTAATGTTTAAATCCAACATTTCAGCCACAGTAGCTCTCCAACAATCCCCTGCAAGTAATCACTATATTAATTATTAAATGCACATCAATCTTTCATGTAGAGTTCAACTTTAGTGAACTTTGACATACACTATTGACCAATCGTCTTGGCAATGTTGACCTTTGAGGAAACTGAGAGGGAGAGTCCAAAATAGAAGAAGACAGCAAGCAATCATGAGACAGGAGTCAGTGGTACGAATGTGTCTCGTCACTTCTCAACTTTCCTGTTTTCTCGAGTTATTGTGTAGTTAGAAACTAAGCTAGGAAGCCCGATAACTGGCAGGCAGTAAGCTTGGCTGGTGGGTCATTGTGGCTGGCTAGCACTAAAATGTTACCGGCTGGCAAGTATGTTAGTGGTTTGTCCGCCAGCAACAGTACCCCCAAGTAGTCACTACCTCACTCATCATCCAGCTCCAGCTAATTCACAAGGAACATGGAAGAAAGAAAGAGGTGAGGGTGGCAGAAAGGCAAGAAGAGGTGTAAGAGGAAGAGATGATGAAACGAGTCCGGGAAGAGAGTGAGCGCTGTTTGAAAGAGAGGAGAAGGACAAAGGACAAGAGATGGAGGTAAAGGAAGAAAAAGAGAGGTAGATTATGACAGCGCACAATCCTCAGCCCTTCTCACCTCTTTTGAACCACATGCCATCCATGACTACTGAATTCCTGCTTTTCACGGCTGATCACTTGAACACATTCCTTCTGTTACAGTGTGTGTGAGACTCAACAAAGTCTCTGCTTTCACTGGCTCCCACTCGCTCTGAAGGCCTGTGAATATACAGTATGTGTGGGCCGGAGCCGGGCTCAGGATTACATTTCAAATGGCCAAAGTACTTGATGAGCGCTTGATTGTTGGCGGCTGTAAGCGCACAGTTGGTTAGACAGACTGTCCCTGAAATAAAACGTCAGGAATTTGATCCCTGAAAGCAGCCAATCTGTGTCCCACCACAACCCACAGAGTCTGATTGATTGGAAATCTGCATGCTGTGAAAAAACAGTGTGAGAAAGTTTCTTGAATGCAAAATGTCAGGGATTCATGGTCACCCAGCAAACATTTTGATGAATAGATTATTACCAGACTGGAGGTTTATCCAGAGTGTACCCCGCCACTTATCCAGTGCACGCTGGGATAGGCTCCACTTCACTACAAACCTGAACAAGAAGTTTAGAGAATACATAGAGGACGGATGATCATGTGAGTGTGTAAGTTACTGTAAACTACAGCCAGTAGTAAAGTTGAGGTAATGTTCACATTTGATACAGCTGCTGCCTGCTTTGTTGTGTGAGATTGTTACCAGAAACTTACTGTTCTGATATTGAAATTTGTCCCAGAGTGTTTTTAATATCATTTTTTGGTACCACATTAGTTTATGAAAATAAAAACATGGCCGCTTCATATCATTCCAATTACCATCAGGTTTTCTTCTCTTACTTCTTTTGCTGTTATCCATTTTAAGAAGGATGGCAATGTCAGGCGGCCTGCTGGTCCACCACTGTGGTCCAGACTGAAATATTTGAACAACTATTGGATGGATTGCCATGAAATTTGGTTCTCATATAATCATGATCCTCAGAGGATAAATCCTACTGACTTTGGTGATCCTCTGACTTCTCCTTTAGCGCCACCAAGAGGTCAAAGTTTTCAGTTGTCCTGAGAAATAGCTCAACGTCTTCTAGATGTATTGGCACTGTATCTACTGATCCTACTGACTGTGGTAATCCCTTAACTTTTCCTCTAGCGCCATCATCATCAAAATTTTTATTTCTTTATGACCAAATACCTGCACAACTAATGACATTCTCATTCTGTGCTCATTAGCAAATTTTAGCATGCTAACATGCTAAACTAAGAGGGTGAACACGGTAACCGTTATACCTGCTAGACATCAGCATATTAGCATTGTCATTGAGAGCATGTTAGTATGCTGACATTAGCATTTAGCTCACTGAGCCGGTAGCATGGCTGTAGACTCTTAGTCACATTAACATCTTGACCCCATGTTCTCTGCAAAATAAAAAAGTTTTCATATGGCTGAATCTTAAAATGCTATGTTGGAGGCTAAAATAGTCTCGCCTTGTTCCAGACCTCTGAATAGCTGCCTACACCTCTGAGCTGACTTTTGGCGGTTCGGTTTGATTATCAGGCTAGACATTCTCAATAAGGAGAGTGTCAGTTTCAGAGTAGCACATTTCAGCCAGCAATGAGAGGGATTGATTTGATATATGATCAATGTAAGTATCCTGCTATATATACAATGTAAAATTAACCAACTGAACTCAAATATTTAATTTTATTTTGTGTACTGCTGCATCACCCTCCAGCATTGTCTGAATGCATTGAAATGAATATCAGTGCATTAAAATGACTGTGAATACATGGCTTTTCTTGCTAACATGTCCCAAAATTAAAACCACATTCCCTAATAATTTTTAACTGATTAACCTTTTTGTTTTTAATCTTCCCTCCCCCTCCCCAAAGGTGTCTCCCCTTCTAGCAACACACCACTCACTACCAGCTGTGACTCCCTCGGACTGGGCTGCCCAGGTAGGAAAAATAAACACATCTGCATGGTGAACACTGTCTTCGCAACTGGTCATAAAAATAACACTTAGAGATTTAGGTAAAATTTAATTTCAGTGTGTAGTCAGAACTCATTTTACATTGAAAAGCCTAGATGTCTATGGTCACTTTAACACCTGTTGGTTTATTTGATCTGGAACAATTTTCTGTCTTTTACTTCTGGTCGGTTTTGTGTACTAATTTATTAAACTTAGTAAGAAGTCGTATGGAATGACAGGTAATCAGCCATGCACCTGTTCCTTTCAACCAGATCAAGCGTGTTTGGTGTGAAAAACACAGAGTAAAACTTTTACTTTTCAAACAAATTTAGCTCAGCCATGTCTAGACATGTTTTAATCAGAAAATCACCAAATCAGTACTTACTGGGAACAGTGGGTTGGCAGAATCTTCTGTAACAAGAAATGATGGTATTTTTAAATAGACAGTGGAACATCTCTTACAGTTTCTAGGAAAAGATAATAACAGCGATTGCAGAAGTTTCTCTTTTTAAGTTTATCATCCATCTACCATCAGTACCGCAGACTGATTTCTTGAACATATCAATTTCCCCCAAAACTCTGTTGTCTGTCAACTATAACTATCATTCCTTTTTCTCGTTTGGTTATTGAGTTTCGTGCATCACTTGCTCATCTAATATACTGTAAGTCCTCTACAATACAGCTGCATCTATACAGTGTTTAGGAAATGGATGGGACTTGTTGGGTCTCTGTAAATAATATTATAAAGAGTACAGTCTAGACCTGCTCTATAGGAAGAGTGCAATGAGAGAACTTATGAATTGTTGCTATATAAATAAAATTTAAACTGAATTGAAATAAGCTCATTTCACTTCCATGCCATACTTTCATGAACGTCTGAGACATACTGAAGCACATCTTTCAAGAAGTTTTCAACATAAAACTTTTGGTTAAAGCACCTTTGGGTACCATGAGTGCACATATTGTTATCATGGGCGACCCTGCTGGGAAAGGAACCCTGGCAGTGTTCATACCTTGAATTATTCACTGAAGTACACGAAGAACGAAACCTCTAACCTGCTGCCAAGAATGATGTATATAACTGATGTTTTCCTCCATGACTACATACATATTTAATACAGGTGAACCCAGTGGGAATCAAACTCTCAACCTTGGCAGTATTAGTTCCATACACTTCCCATTCAGTCTTGCAGGATGATGTTTTTTGCTGTTAGTCTCTGCTCTGTGTGCCTTAAGGAAGTTCCAGTTCCCCCAAGGATTCCTGAACCCCCTAAAGCTGCCTAACCCCTGAAATGGATTCTGGACGTCTTGTTAAGAGAAACTCTCTAACACCAACCAGACTTGAGTCCTCTAAAGCCCCGAACATATTCTTGCCAAAGATGAGAGACAGGATTGAGATGAGAAAGGAGGGAAAAAGAAAGAGGGAAGTTGAGATCAAAGGAGAGGGGTCGATGTAATAAAAGGAGAAACTGGAGGAAGAAGGATGATATGATTAAAAAAGCGCTAAACAAACTTAATTAATGTGAGGAAAGTTACAGTCTCTTCGTCTCTTCAGTGGAGCAGAAGCTTGAGTGACATTTAAGTCACATGCTTCGTGTATGTCTGTTTCCATTGAACGTTGTCACAATGTTTTCCACTTCAGCCAAGCTTAAAACCTTTTGTGGACATTTCGACCTTTATTTGAATTTCCGGCGTTTCCACTCAGGTTTTTTATGCGCAAATTGAAAATGCTCATAAAAACAGGTGGATGGCAATGAACTTATAAATGATAAAGAAGAGATGTTTTGGTGGAGTTTTTTTTAGGAGGGTTTTCTTATCTGAATCAAGGCTCTAAGGCCACAGGGTGTCATATGTTGTATGATTGTAAAGCTCTTTGATTTGATTTATGATTTTGGGCTGTATGAATTAAACTGACTTGGCTTGAGAAGAGATGAAGTCAAACAAGGACAAGAATCTCATTCAGGCTGAAATTAGCAAAATCTTGAAAAGGACAGATCCCGACTCCATTCTGCTTTTTTTACCTAACCCTTCTTCACAAGTTCAAGTGTCTGCAGATATGGCAAAAAAGGATAGAAAGTTTGCAATTTAATAAGCATTTACCCTCTGTCGCTCACTCTCACCAAACAATGTGGAATCTGTTAATGACATTTTCTTTAAACGACCCCTCTGTGTGAGAGGAACATACGTGAAGGAACCAGAGAACGTTTTGAAAGAAAACCACCCCAGGGTGCTGTTCAGCTGCAGCAATGAGCCCTTTACTGCCCAGCCAAAACCATTAAAACTGGAATACTGTCCATAGGCAGATCATGGTTTAAAGAAAATCTCATTCTAGCCAATCACCTTTGCTCCAGGAGGTCACGTGATCTGGAACTTGAACTTGAACAGAAGCTGGGGCCAGCTGACAACGTGACCCAACCCCACTCCTAAATGTCAGTTCTCACACTATCCTGTGCTATGGAGAACTCAGAGGGACATTTTTCTAAAGGTCAGTTTTTGTGGGATTGTGCTCATGAGAGGAAAGGAGTCGAGCCAATTAAGCTGCAGCTTGTGTCCCAGAATATAAATGACCCAGGCAGGTCAGCAGGCCATGGGAGAGTGCTCACAGGGTTATACGTTAAATCCTTGAAGTAGATTCGTCTACCGAGTGCAGGGTCGTCTAAAGAGCAGCACTCCCGAAGCTGGTAGGAAATCAGTGTCCTGGTCTTTTGATTGAATGCCAGGCTTTGTTGCCACTGGGCCACCAGGATACCTGAATCCCTGGTGAGAACAGATGTGCTTCAGCAAACAAAGCTTTCGTCAAGGTCGAACCATTCAGGAAAATGGAATTCTCTAATCAAATAGAACCACCAGTCACAAGTAACATGGTTTTGATGGAATTTAAAGGGAGGCTATTTTTGGAACACATTGGCATGACTTCTATATGTCTATGAAGCACATAAATCACATTTTTTTATTTTTCTACTGGAACAAACTGTTTGTGGTTCATTGTCATAACAGTATCATTATTTATCAGTCGCTATCCTGGCCTGCTCTCTCCCTTGACATGCCATACAAAGAACTAATAACAGCAGTATAAAAGCCTGATTCAGACCTCAAAACACAAGTTTGATACTGGATATCATTATGTTTTTGCAGTTGTGAAATCCCACTGATGGGCAGTTCAGATTGGCTTGTTCTAGTTGTTTCATCACCTCAGAAAGTTGGTGAAGCAGTGGGGAGTACCAGCTTTATTCTTGCACAACACTCCAACTACAAAATTGACCTCAATAATAGACAGTTCGTATTCTCCATAACAATATCTGGCCACTGGCAGCACATGTGGGTCAACAGAAAACAGGTCTCAAACACATTGTATTTATTTCGGCATAAATATACATTTTCTCTACCTTTTACAGAATGCAGCAGGTAGACATGTACCGGGTGAAAATCAAACAAATCTCATTTTTTACCCCAACTCTGGAATCACTTTGACGGTTGGGTTTTAAGTTATCTCTTTCCTCATAACCTGTTATGCACCTGAGCACTACCTTAAATGTCCCAACATGACCCCTTCGGAAATTACAACTGTAAATGTAGTTAAGTTAGGCAATCCAAAGGTGTGTTCAGACTGAATACAACGCAAAGTTTAGAGCCATGGGATTCATGTATTATTATTATCAGACATTTCGATTTGTGTTCAATCTGAACGCATCTTGAGATTTAAGGCTCTTGATTACCCCTGCATCTCATTTTAAGACCAGATGCATGTGAGCGATCAGCTCCAGTCTGGTTGGTATTTCATTGTGGCTAACACTGTTAGCAATTTGTTTGGGATTCCCAAGTCACCTGTATCCATCTTTAATGATGAATTTGTGCATCTGGTCTTATATTTTATGTAACAACGCTGTTAGAAAATAATCGAGAAAAGAGAAAAAGAAACCTGCAGTAATGCATTTCTACTGTATACCCCTACTTCACACTATTACAAGTTCTGCACTGAAGATGATCATGCAGCTTCACAACCATTCATCATCCTCTGCATCTTTCTCTCTCTCTCTCTCTCTCTCTCTCTCTCTCTCTCCCCCTCTCTCTCTCTCATCCCAACCCATTGTCACTACCGCCAGCCACTTCCTCTGCCGCCACTTCATCCACTGACTCCACTAACACCATCCATGCTACTAATGCCGACACCTACGGTAAGCAACCCTCATCCTCGCCCTCATCCTTCTCGTGCAGCCTTCTCCTAATATCCCTCTGACTCCCTTCTCCTTCTTTTTCATCTGTAGTTTCTTTCTCCTGATTTCACCTCCTTCTCCACTTCCCTTCCCTTTTCACTCCAGCACCGTCCTTTTGCTGTTTGATCATCCTCTTATTCCTCCCCTACTCTAGTTTTTCAGCCTCCCAGTACCCCTTTTTTTAAAATGCTCGTCTGTGTTGTTCAGCTGCTGTGCTGATAAGCTTCAGTGGTTTATCTCTTGATTTTTGTCAATAGCAACTAAAGCCAAAAGGCTCTGTTTAGTCCCCTTCTCTTTTGCCTCATCTCCTGTAAATTTAAGATAAACTTGGGGGCTCATCTGAGATCCAAAAGGAAGACTTCTTTTCAAGGAAGTCATTCACAATTCATCACCAAAAAACAATTATCTTTAATGGTTTTTTTAAGAGGCTTTCCTCATTAAAATCAGAACTCCCTGAAGTTGTAAAGTTTGACCTTTCAAGGACCCATGAAAAGTTGCTCAGAGCTATTTTACTTTTCATGCACCTCCTGAAAAGTAAAACCCTTGATTATTCATTTGTTCACTCTATTATTCATTATCTATCTGGGAGAGGATTCAGCTAGTTCTGGACTGATGAATGTGATCGACTCAGGAGGACTGAGACTAGATAAATATTATCTACCACTGCATTAAAAATGAGTTCATCAAATCTTTTCATTATGTAATTAACCTTCCTGACATTCTTTTTCCATGTGAGAAGTTGTAGTGGCAAATGAATGTTCCCAGGAATTTATGAAAATCAGCTCTTGTTCTTTGATTAGGGTAATAAGGATTTTTTTGTTCCAACAAAGGACAGTGCAGTTCACAGTAGAATTTTAAATATGTAGCTCAACTGAAGTAGAAAATATTCTTTACTTGGCACATAGTATGATTTTTTTTAACACAAGCATGTGGGAGGTCTTATCCATGAGCACATAAAAAGTTCTTGCATGTTGGAAGTATCAAGCTTTGCACCCAAAAGGAGCGTTAGGCATTCCTCATCTGCACTTGGCAACATTAAAACCATTTTTGTTTTCCATGTGTGGTCCCTTTCGTTCTGCTGTATCCTTTGATTTGTCGTCTCCAGTTCTCCCTCCCATCACTCCATCTTCATCCACCATCCCTACCACTAGCATGCCACTAACATCAACCATCAGTACCACCACCACCAGCACAACCAGCTCCTCCTCTGGTAAGGCTTCGCTGCTTCGCTGCTTTGTTGTTTGCCATTAACATCTCTAGTCTTCCATTCAAATATAAACAACAACAAAGTAATTACTAAATCCCCCCCAAAAAAAAACAGAAAACTTCAAACCAAATTGACATATTGACTCCAAGATGCTTTTGGGAAACCCAATTTGTGCACCAAAATGTCAAAAGGCTTACCTTGATCCAAGTCTATTTTTCTCTGAATCAAGAAAGACTTTTGAGATTGGTCCTGCAACTTGGGTTGCCAACCGTCCCGTAAAATACGGAATCGTCCCGTAAAATACGGAATCGTCCCGTAATTGGTAACTTAAAGACGTTTTCCATATTGAACTGATATGGGACGCACTTTTGTCCCATATTTTTGAGGATCAATTCAGTTCAAGTCTATGGGAGAGAAGTATTACAGGTTAGACTATTAAGACAGGGCTATTTGTATGAGATCTGTTGTCCCTCAGCCTGTTTGTCATGCTCCACTACCCAAACACAGAAACAGCTGTTTGTCTCTCTCTCTCTCTCTCCCTTCTGTATGAACCTTTACAGTAGATTGCCTTTTTGTCAACGTTAAGTGTTGTTTTGTTGGCAATCATCCATGCCAAATTTACCTTAAGACCCTCTTGATTTATAAAATGTGCCTTTTTTACATCAACAGTAAACAAAACTATAGGATTTATAAATGAAGTTTGGTGAGTAAGCAGAAAACACTGCTCTTACCGTTTACAATCACTGCTAGTTAATATCCTCTCTCATCCCACACTGGATCATCATAGGTTGGTTTCTCATTTCTCTGTAGGTGTGTTTTTCGGTTGATGCTACCAGAATATAGCTGTCTTTACAGGTTGTTGTCTGCACAGTGTACTGTAGCTGTTTACAGATTGTTATCCCCACATAGTTGTCTTTTTACGCTGTTGTCGCTACAGTGTAGCTGTGTTTTCAAGTTGTCCCCACAATGTAGCATGATTAAAGGTGGGATATGCAATTCTAATCCAGTACACGTCTCATTGTCAAATTCAGCGAATATCTCCTCATGGTCCGCTAGCTGTCCGTTCAGTGTCTGTGCTGAAAAAAACTCTGGTGTTTGTACTCAGCCCTGGCTCTGTAAATGGGAAACACACAAAGCCACACTATTCCAGCCATGATGTGTGTCAGGTAACGTTAAACGACTTGCCCGCGGACATTCAGCTGACTCTCTAGTTTGCCGAGATCTGCTGGTGTTGTGATGTTAGCTGTAGCAGCAGGAGAGTTGTGAGCGTCGCTGTCTGGAGCTGCTGTGCTGGCTCTGGGAAACCGTCTGGTCCTCTCTGGCTGTTAGCTTCGCAGCAGCAGCTGTAGGGACAGTTTGCTAACCCACAACCTAGCTAAGTTACAGTACTTGCTGTGTCGTTGTTTGCTCTGTATCATGGTATTGGATTTCTCCAGAATCGCATACCCCAACTTTAACAGATTGTTGTCCCCAAAACGTGATGAATACAAGTGTACACATAGACTCAAAGGTCCAAACAATCTGCATCAAAAACAAAAAACAACAACATCAGTGGAGTTTACCTTTCTTTGCAGGTGTTTGATATGACAACCTGCTCACAGATTGGTGCATATTCTACGTACAGCATGTGTCTATTGAGCTGATTGATATTCTGTGATTGTTTACTTCCTTTGTAGCCCAACAGACAACCAGCAGCACGCCAACGCTTTCATCTGCTACCACTAACCAACCAGCTACTAACCCCACAACGCATGGTAAGAGCAACAATCCTGGGGCGAAGCCACATCTAAGACTAGCTTTACATACAAAACGCCTAATGCTGCTATAAATGCATGCAGTTTTAATCTGCGTGGCATAAGTGCTGGCAGGTACAAAATCCATATAGGATTTGACTCTGTGCCAGTCAATGCTAAGGGGGTCTGGGTGATTAAACTTTAAATATGTGTAGTAAAACGGGGGCAATTTTGAACTAAGGGAAATTAAATTCAATTGAGTTTATTTCCCAACCTGGTTAAATGATTATGGGTACAGCTGGACCTTTGATGGTATGAATATTAAACCCCAATTATGATTTGACATTTAACAATGACATTTAGTCAGTCATCGCTTATTCTCAGAGAATATTAAACCAGCTGTTAGTGTTTGAAAAAACTTTATGCATGATAAAATTTTGCTTGAATTTAGCCTAATGTATTGTAGCCTAAATACCCTTCCTTAATGCATTGTTGGCTGGGTCACAGCACAGCAATCAGGTGTGTAAACCCGATTTTGACCATGTCAATAAATGCTTGGAACTGGGGCTGTAACTAATTATAATATACATGTTTGATTAATATATTGACTTATCTATTTATGAAATGTCAGAAAATGTTAAAATACCTGGAAAATACCAGAGAAAGGCAATATCACATTTGAGAAACTTGAATCTGTGAAAGATTGTTAATTCATTATCTGTTGATCAGCTATTCAATTAATCAATTAATTATAACTGTTACTAAGAATAACCTAGTTAGGTAATGCATTTTCCCATGAAATATTATAATTCTTACACTTGAGCTTTTTGACATCTGCAAACTTATTTAGCCTATTTTAATACCAGCAAAAACACAGCAGCATGCAGTACTTCTTAGGACTTTAATACTACTTCTAACGTGATAATTTCTTTCTTTAAATTATATTAATTTGTTTTTTCATGGTAGCAGGGAGACTCTGTCCTAGTGTATCAAATGTTTGTATTAATTCTAGACACTATGATTGAAAACGTGTTAGACATTTTGTTGTTCTATTTAAATAGCATGTTTAGATCTTTTTGCATTCTGCTGATTATTTACATTTATAAAACACTCACACTACTACCCTCAAAATGCACAACACTAAGAATGCAACCATTCCTCCTTACTCCTCCTCTGCTTGTCTTATTCTATCTTTCGCCCTCCTCCCTTCTCCTCTTTTCTCCTGTCTTTTCGTCCCAGGAACGACTCCTCCACTGCTGTTAGTAACCACTAACCAACCAACCACTAACATAGCTGTTACTACTGCTTCCTCTTGGGGTAAGATACACACTTAGTCTGACTAGTACAGCATCCAAGGTCGAAACACTCTTCTCTTGTCATTCCTTTCTAGTTATTTCTTTTTTCTTCCTCCTTGTCGGCTCATTAGAAAAAAAATCTTTGCTATCATCCTTGTAAGCTTTTATTTATCCAAGAAAGGTACGTTTGCTTTTTTTTTTTGATTTTTCCTGCTGCTGTTTGAACTAGTGGTCCTATTATGGTTATAATATCAGATACTAAATCATTTTTCCCTAAACGTATCATATTTTGTTTTATCTCACTAGTGCCTTGATGTGATATTTCACTGATTTAGTTAAACTGTGTTCAGGTTCACTGTTTATGTTCATAATGATCAGCACTGCCTGTAATAGCTGCTTCTCCTGTTGTGGTGCTAACAACTGAATCCATGAAACAACCTAACCTAGTCATAGAAATACTCTTCTGGTTTGGTTTCCTCTCATATGGTCCCAGGAACGACTCCTCCACTGCTGTTAGTAACCACTAACCAACCAACCACTTACATAGCTGTTACTACTGCTTCCTCTTGGGGTAAGATACACACTTGCTTGCCTAGTACGGCATCCAAGTTCGAAGCTTCTCCTGTCATTCTTGTCTAGTTATTCCTCCTTGTCTCATTAGAAAAAAATTCTTTGCTATCATCGTTTTAAGCTTTTATTGGGAAAGGTACGTTCTTTTCTGACTTGGGAGTTTAGATTTTTCCTGCCGCTGTTTGAACTAGCGGTCCTGTTATGATTAGAATAACAGACATTAAACCATATATTACTAAATGTGTCTTTTTTTATCTCACTAGCGCCTGGATGTGATACTGTATCTCTCTGATTTAGTTAAATTGTATTCAGGTTCTTTCAGGTTCGTTTCATAATGATCAGCACTGCCTGTAATAGCTGCTTCCCCTGCTTCCTCTGTTGTGATACTTACAACTGAATCCAAAAGACAACCTAACCTAATCATAGAAATACTGTTCTGGTTTGGTTTCCTCTCATATATTACATACATTTGCATAATCTTTTTTAGTTTTCGCTTGTTTTCCATTATTCTTGCTTTCACCCTTTCTTACTCTTTTTGTTTGGCTTCTATTCCTAAATTTGTATCTTTTCTCAGATAAGCAAAGAAAATTAGGAATATAATTGTAATCAAGATACAGTTTTCTTATACTCACACTTTTAGAAATTTATGATGGCTTGTCTGTTGTAAAGGTGTCAGGTGCTTCCATGTATTCTACTGCTTTGAGTTTTTTGCTTGAAAATACTGTTTTTACTTTTATTTTATCTGTAACCTGCTTTTTCACCATAATGGCGTCTGGTTTGATGTGCCGTGCCCTGGTGACAGCAAAAGAGTCTACTGTGAAATCTCCAACCAAAGCCTCTGCCAGTGCTACACCTGACGCTGTAGTTACTCTTCAGCAGCCTGAACCCCTGGCTTCCCAGTCCAAGCCTGTGGCTGGTCCAGCTGCTCACAACAGAAGACTCTGGCATGTTTTTGGATTAACTGTTGCTGGATCCCCTATTCCTCACGCACCCAGACCTCCAGCTCCTCCAGCCACCAAAATCAGACAAACTAGGCCTGTTTTCATTCCCAGACCCCCTGGAAGAGCCACTCATCGTAGGTCCCTTGCATCCAGTCAGTCAAGTCCTTCAACCCAAGCCCCTAGTCTCCCAGATCCAGCATCTGAACCCAGACTATTAACTTCCATCCCAGGTCCCCCATCTCCACCTGAACCCTCTCACCCTAGACCTCCAGCCTCCCTCCCCAGACCTCCAGGCCATCGCAGCTCCAAGACCTCCCTGGGGTTCATCTCCACCCCTTTGATCTGGCAAGGGAGGAAGAGGCCAACTGGAGGAAAACGTCCAGCTGCCACAAGAGCACCACCCATGCCAATGGTTCACATCACGAAACCCGCTGCACAGCCAACTGAACTCAATTTTACAGCCAGGCCTACATACACAACACAAACAAGTGTATTTAAACACACAGATGGGTACACAAATGCAACACACATGCTGGGATATGCGACGCACACAGCTGCTCGCTTACATTCATCAGCTCAACCTACATCACGACCAAACTTTTCACATCAACCAGTCTCCAACAAGGAGAACCCGACAAACACTCAAGACTCAAAATTCTCTCCTGAATCAGGGGTTTCAATCTCGTCTCAGGGGTCACCTCCATGGCAGCGTAGAGATGAGGTATTAGATACAAAGGAATCTTCCTCAGCGGTGGGGGCAGCACCCCTGGCATCATCATCATCATTGTTGTTGTCATCATTGTCAGCACTTAACAGCAGAAAGAACAAACCTGTAGCACCACAGTGGTCGCTGCTGAGCATGAGCGGTGGGGCAAACCAAACAATTGCCATGGGTAACAGGACACATCCTCTGGAACCACTGGGCGATGAGTACTCATCAGGCTCTGAGCCGTTTGTGTATGATTTGACTGAGCTCACGGAGGAGGGTGGTGCTTTTAGCTTGTATGAGTTTGATGCTGCCTATTCCTTGGATGAACCCACCACCATCCCTCCAGCTTTCATCGGCCCTGATGCCAAAAATGAACAATCATTCAACAGATCAGACCCTCAAGGTGCTTTTCTTCCTGTCACAAACCCCCTAACTGCTTCTGAGGGGGGAAGTGAAGTGCTCGCCCAAACACATTTTCACGATGATTCGGAAACCCTAGCGAGTGGCTTAGGAGCAGGCAGCAAACTTTCTCTAACCCACTCATATAGATTGATGCCAGAAACAGTTACATTAATCAGCAGGTCTCAAACACCAACTTGTTCTGTCTGCATTGTTGAATCTGCTCACATTCCAGAGTTAGATGGAGTTAGCAGGAACTTTCAGCCTTCTGTGTTGTCATCTCTATCTCTGTCCCCAAACCTTCAAAGGGACTTTGTGGTGACAAGAGTTGACACAGCATCCTCATTGTCACTTCCTTTTTTTTCTAAAGCCCAAACTGAATCTCAGATGCCAGTTGTTGATGGTGCACTGCTCCCTGAATATCATTTTCACTCTGCTGAAGAGTCCTCTAACAATACATCAGAACCTTTCAGAAGTCGATTGCCCAACTCCGAGGGCAATCAGCTCCTTGATACCCAATCAGGTCTGTTTGTCCATTCAGTTGGAATTTTTTTAGACTCCTCCTTCAGTCAAATTGAGCCAACTCCCTCAGGATTATCTATGGAGAATTTGGCATCCAGTACTGCGGTACTTGAGCTGCTTGACCCTGAGTTAGGTTCGTCAGTGGTTTTGTGGCCTTCTTCTCATGCAGCCAGTCAGTCAGTCAGGCAGTTCTTGGTTCATTCTGATCAGAGAGATTTGAGCGACATATATATTCTGCCTGATGAGTCACGTCAAGTGCATCAGTCTGCCATTGGCTTTACATCACTGCCAACAGCTGGCATTTGGGCCTCTGAACTCACTCCAGCTCTGCTCCAGGCATATACTGATAGAACGCAACGTTTGCACTCTGCTTCTTTGTCTACCATTTCTTCTTCGTCTTCAAATCCCGTCCTTTCAACTTGGAGTCCCCTTTCCCATCACCTTGACAACCTGTCACTCACTGTATCTTCAGAGACTCTTACTGCGATGCAAGTTGCTAGGATGACAGAACAGATGGTGGGAGAAGAAACTGTAGTGTCTTCCTCCTCACCCTCCCCTAATTCTGTAGTTGAGAACTCTCTTCTCTTGGCTCATACATCTTCATCTGGGTCACATGACAGATATACTTCCAGCCTGACCTTTAAGAAAGATCCATGGAGGCTGAAGCACACAATATCCCATTTACACACCAACAACCAAGTGAACACAAACACCACTGCTGGTGCTCACGCTACCTCCAGAGGCTCACAAGCACTCGCTGGCTATGACGATGCATTTAATCACCCCACTTCCCTTTTTTCGAATCCATCTGTCATGGCAACGACCCAGACGCTGGCACTCCACAGTAGCTCAAGTGCACAGCTTAACACTGCAACCCCCCAGCACGCTTCAGGGCTTGATTATATGCACCACTCAGGCTTGACACAAACTAACACTGAACACCGCGGCCGTCTGATTCACACACACAGTTCAGCACACACTCACTTGGGCGCTCAGGCACATGCGAGCAAGTTTTTGGATGCAAGTGAGAAACTAAACTCAAGTCAGAGGCCAGGGCAGGACACACAAAATGCAGCGGCACATGTTGATGTTGGGGAGCAGCTGCAATCATCCCACTTAATTTCCTTTGCCCCTGCTCCCCCACTCCTTTCAGCCTCCATTTTGCCTTCTCTTTCTCTTGCAGCAACCCTCACACCTCCTTTCCCCTCTCTTCAACTTTCTCCCGTTTATCCTGCAATATCCCCCTACATAACTGCTTCCTCCCTTTCCCTCTCATCTTTCATCACCCCTTCTCTCTCTCCTCTCCCACCCAGCTGGGTGGTAATGCCAGTAGTATCTGCCAGCATGGAAGAGGCAGAAATTGGCTCCTTGTCACCTAGTTGGCCGACTGCTGGATTCCATCAGCCTACAACAACCCAATCCCCCCTGGACAACCATTTGCAGTCCTTCCAAAGATCCACCACATACCATGTTAGCCAGTCAATCGAGTCAATCCAGCAGTTCATCACAGTCAGCCAATCACTTCCTCTTGACCAAGCTTTCGCACTCCCTGATGACAAATTGAAATACAACCACTCAAAACCCCTTGTTTCTGCTAAAGAGCATGACAAAGACAAGGCTTTGCCACAGCTTGCAAACATCTCACAAACAGTATCGTCACCTGAGGCCTCAAATAATCTCACTGCAGTTGGGAAACTGTCGCATCTCTCTGCTTTATTTGACCCTACGGATGTTGTTCCAAAAATACATATTGCGGATGAACACGCATCTACTGTAGGACTGGCTTCTTCAGCAGTGAACACCAATGACAATGTTACTCTGTATGTAATGTTAAGTGCTCCCACAGCCCATCAGCCTAATGAAAATCTGAATCCAGAAGCTGCCATGATCACTCAATCATTTCCTGTTGAAATTCAGACTACCTCTCCCTGCCCCACTTCTGAACCCAGTTATCGGCCTAGCTCTGCAGTAGCAAACCAACCCACTGGTGCTCCGGTTATTCCAAACCCCCTGCACACTTCTGGCCTTAATATCCCCTCTTCCACACCAGCCTCCAGATACCCTACTGGTTCCTCTATTGATGCTTCAAGTCAAGGCTTCATTTCTGCGTTTGAGGGGCTCCCACCTCCTCGGCGTGACAACCGCACTGCAAACACAGCAGGCTTAAAATACATCTCAATGTCAAATGCAACCACTATTAAAACACTCAAAGACTCTCCTTCAGTGTCAATTGAAATGACAAACACCACAAAGGCTAAAAATGCTACAACTGTGATAGAAAATGGACGTATAGAAGCATCCCAGGAGAAGAAACCAACGCCAGATCTCAGTGTGAAGGCAGGCACATCAGCAAACTCAAATTTAACAATTTCAAAGCCTAGTTTGAACTCAAGTCAAAGTGTGTCGAATCACAGTGGGAATCAGAGCTCAGGAGTATTTGTGAATGGGGCTGTGAATCCAGACCAAAGTTACAAAGATGTCTTACTTTCCCCTACGTTACCTGTGGTCGTCAATGCTCACCATTTTATAACCACAAAGAACTCCTCTCCAACAGCTCCATTCAAAGCAGACAGCATGTCAGCTAGCAGCGGTGGCAGTAGCAGCCTCAAAAAGGCCACAGTGCGCCCTACCGCTGTGGATTTAGCAGCCAGGCCCGTGTTGCCATGCCGATGTAAACAACGCTTTCATTTTACATGTCTGTGTGGACTGTCATCGGGGAACAGTATGTCATGCAGTAACAAAAAACTGTAGATGTAGAGTATCAAAAAAACAATCATCTGTACTGACAGTTGCATGCACTGTAAAAACAATCCATCATAGTATATTGTATTTAGTCTTAAAGTCTATTCAGGTGAGAGATTAACAAGTGTTAACTAAAGAAAATGTATTTAATCGAGTGATATGTGCTTGCAGATTGCAATATAACCTATATGGCCAAAAGTATATGGGCACGCCTGTCCTCATACTTTATTTTACTTTTGGTGCACATTTGTTTTTCCCTTAGTTCCAATAAAGGGAAATCTCAATGCTACAGAATATGATGTAGCTGATGTAATGATATTTTAGACAATAGTGTTCTATCAGCTCTTTGGCAACTGTTTCAACATGGCAATACCCCTATGCACAAAGCCAGCTCCATAATTACATAGTTTACCCAGTTTGTGGAAGAGCTTGACTGACCTCAACCCCATCCAACACCTTTTGAATGAACTGGGAAACCAGAAGAGTGGAGGCTATGATAGCAGCAGATTAATGACCATGGTTTTAGAATCACATGTTCAACTATCACATATGGATGTAATATTCAGGTGTCCACAGACGTTTGGCCATATAATGCTTGATTCAAAACAAAAACTTTGAAGCTGGTGATAAACGCTATGGATATTAGGGACCCATTTGGCAGATAATGGCACTTTCCATAAAAAAAACAAGATTTTAAGACTGAATACATGATTCAATTACTTCTTAAGGTGGTTGGGTTTTGCAGTGTAGTATCTGAATAGCTGTTTTTAATTGTCAGTAATTAGACTCAATAGTTTTTTTGCCTGTTCTGTAGTGGTAGATATAAATAGCTGTCAATCAAACGAATGGGTGGGATCCCTCAGGTTCTGGAGGCTGGTAATTGGTTCGTCATGATTCTGGGCCCTGCGTAGGACATTAAAATTGAGTCTAGTTGTCCAATCAGACTGTAGTATTTAGTCTGGTACTTGTAGTTAAAATATGTGGATTGTAGTGCTTTATTCTTGCTCTGCCTCTACTTCTTTTTCTTTTTTATCTGTCCATCATTACAATATCCACTATAAAGACTTCACTCTACCTCAAATTTATCTCTTCATTTTCTTTTTATCTACAAATCTAGCATCCTCATGTTTTACTCTCTTGGCTTCTTTTTTTCCCTGTTCTTCTCTGAGTTTTTCAGTCCATCCAGCTTTGTGGTAGAGATGTCCTGCTCTGCTGCTTGTACTCTCAGACAGTAAATAATAGACGTCTCATCTCCATTTTACAGACTGCTGTGAAATCCAGTCAAAATGTTTGCAATGATCAGCTGCTCCCTAAACCTCATAAAAACATATCGCTAAAGGTCTGCAGCTCGCAGGGTCTCCCACCAGAACTGATGGAGTAGAAGTCTTTTGACTGCTCAGTAGCATTTACTAACAATTATAGATACTGGAGCGACACCTAGTGGCCAATGTGAAGCATAGCAGGAGAGCTGAGAGCCCTAAAAATGCCTTATCATAGAAGAAATGACCAAAAGAGCTTCTGTTTGGGACATTTAAATAAGAGAAAAATGACTCACCACACTGCGTGTCTGCTGTTGGAGGAATCACACTTTGACACAACAGGTCAAAAACAAGCTTATTTCCATGTTGTTAGCAGATGAGGAACTAAAAAAACAAGCTGTTGAGCAAAGGTTGGACTCCCTCTTTGTCATGATTGCTGATGTGAAATAAAAATAAATTTAAGGGGAAAATGAGTTATTAGCTATATAAAACTTTTATCATGAAAAATGCAACAATTTAGAGGACAAAATTATCTATAATTTAACTTTGAAAAGTAAAGACAAGGAAATTGAAGTACTATTGTATGCTCATAAAGAGATTCTGGTAAAACCTTATTTTTCGAGGGTGTAAGCATAGAGGATGTCATATGCTGTACAGATTGTAAAGCCCCTTGAGCAAATTTGTGATATTGGGGATTTATAAATAAAACTGACTTGAGTTAATTGCATAGTAACCAAGAGAGTCTCTTACCCTTTTACCGGTTTTTCTACAGGCAGGCTTAGAATTCAACTTATAGGGAGAAAAAACATTTTAAGTTAATATTTACTTTAACAGTTCTTTCAACATAAAGGACCACAACTAACAAAACTCCCACATGTTGCTCTATTTCCCTCTAAAGAAACATATTTTGGAAATTACAGTCCCATAAAATAAAGCTTCACTGAGATTTTCAACAAGAACTTTGCTACTTAATAAACAATTATGTTTTTGATTTCAGAATAGAATAACCTGTGTTTTTTAAAAGTTTGCTGTTAAATAGCTGTTTTTCAAATGTAGTATATGTTTTTGTCTATGTGTTTCTTTGGGGGTGAAGTTGTTCATTCTGTATGTGGCTGAGAAGTAAATGTGTGAGGTGTCAGACTGCAGACACACGTGTGTTGAAAGTGTAAAATCCTCTTAAAGATTTAAATAGTGAATGAAAGTCAGATACGGAATCTCTGAACTGCTGCAGCCGACAGAAACGTGTTCTCCTGCAGCTTTTTCTGATTCGAAATGATCCCATTCACCAAGAAAATAAATCATCATGACTGCTCTCCCCTCCTCTGCTGGTGTAATCTGTCAGACAGCACATTCCTCCTCATCATGTTACACTGTAAATGTGGATTTTTACATAACTCCATTGGCTCCAGCCGCTCGATTCGCCTCCTGCTATGTGGCACAGGCGCAAAAACAAGTTCCATTATGTGTGAAATAGCCTGTGCCAAATTGAGACTGAAGTATTATTTTCTGTTTCTTTCCTCTCGTCTTCATCTGCAGAGGACTTGTTCTACCGGATTTCTTTTGTGGTGGATGATGAGAGCGCGGCGCTGCCCCAGGCTGAAGTTGAGCGTGCTGTGGCTCTCTGGGTAAGCTGAGTCCAGCTTTATGTAGCCAACGCTGCACTTTGCAATGCCTTTACTCTGGTGATGTATGCAAGTTCAAGCTTCGGTGGCCCCCACATAGCAGCAAGAGTGGAAGACGCCCGTAGCTTTTTACTGTGGAGTGTTTGGTGGTTCTAAAACACGAGAAGTTTCCCTGCACACAAAAACGTCTTTTTGTAATACTGAAAATGTGTAAATGCACATGGCTGAATTAGCACACCAGCCCTGAACGGAACTGTGCGCAGAAAGATCTCTGACTTTTGTTTACATTTTTCTTCTCATAAAGTTCAACACCGTAGTTATTGTCTATGAGACAATCATTTTCTTAAGTTTGTACCAAACATCAACAGACCAGCTTTCCTTAAACACAGGGAACAATATTACGCTGTTACCTGAAAAATAAAAATTAAATGAATCATTTAAATTTACCAAACAAAGATTTCCCCTCACTACAGAGATACTAATAAATACCTTGATAGACGTAAAATATCACATTAAAGGACATAAAGGAAAATGAGATCAATTCACCATTGTTGTAGAAATCCTTGAAGTCAGTGTGTCACTTACTGTGGGGGGGCAGTTCCCATCCAGTAACATCTCCAACAGCAGAATTTCATTTGTGCAAGCAGCGTGAAACTTCGGATGGAGCAGACTGAACAGTTTGTCCGATCCACAGTGTGTGTACCGATCCAGAACCAGAACAGAGAAATCCCATTTTATCGGCTGAGTGATTCATTTGATTTGTTTTCTTCTTACAGCTCAATCAGACATTTCAGAGCTGGACCCATGCAGTCAACGTCGACTTCATCAGGTAATTCAGCAAAGATTTATCTGAAGGGCTGAAACAAACAAGTGCAACAAGGAGCTTTTGTACGAGACCTTTTCTTTACAGAATATAACAATATCAGACCTGCGTCAAGTGCCGCTGTGTGCAAGTAATTGTTGCTGCTTGTTAAATCCTCAGTTTTCTCAACCATTTTAATTTGGCTTTCAGGTTCCCAGTTCTTTCTTTCTGATCAATTAAAATAACATTTAATCACGTGACAGCCTCTGTAAGGACCAGTCGAAACTTTGAGTAGCATCGGTAGAACTTTTTTTATCCACAACAGATAAAATAGTGTTCCTGATAGTGAGTTTTTTAGAAGCTAGAAATGAAGTTTAGGAAACAGATGCCAGTTAACTTACACCTCACAGCTGTATTAGGGTCATTTTGTACTCAGGCCTGAACCCCAGTTATACATACTGTGCACATCCAGTGCATTTCAGCCAAACTCCCTCTGGCAGATAAATGGCTTAAACTAAATCCTCGCTGGCGTTTTCTCACCTCTTTAACATTTTGTCTCTCCAGTGTCCAGCCTGGTTTACAGAGCGGAGGTAACCCGGGGAGGTAAAACATTTACATTTAACCCTCTCGTGTCATTTTGTGAGTTTGTTATGTTGAATTTGTCATCTGTGTACCAGCTGAAGTGTTTGTCTCCCCTCAGATGTGGGGTCGAAGTGTTTCTGAGGATGAGTCTGTTACATCCCTGTCATTTCTTTGAGTCTGCACTTCGAGCAGCTTATTTCAGGTTTGTTTTGGCTCTTGTCTCCAGCTACACGTGCCAGGCCCTGCTGGTTTATCATTACATCACCAATGAGAGTCTGGGTGAAGCTGCTGTGTCTGCAAGGCTGTCCAGCAGGGAGGTACTCATGGGTGCCGGCCTGCAGATCCAGCCCGCCTCCACTGATGTCAGGTTAATTGGTGAGGAACTACACAGTGTTATATTAATTTGTATTTTTATGAGAAGAAAGCTAAATACATAAAGAGCAATTCCACAAAGTTTCTCCTATTTTCTCTCTAATTTTTCTCCCTCCAAGGTAATCTCCTTCCCAGCCTTCACACTTTCAGACAGAACAAAAAGCTAACATGGGAAAAACCAGGGTCTCAAATTTCAGTTAACTAACACGAAAAAGAAAAAAGAAACAACCAAAGCAAGCTTAATGATCAGTGACCTCTGATAGCCGCTCTGTACAGCGGACTCATGTGACCTACTGTGAGAGACAGTGTCTCTACTGTTCCTTTATTACTGCAACTCACCTTTTTTCAGACTCTTTCTCTGCATCTCACTTTCAGGTCTTTTCTTATTTGATTTATTCCCTCTATTAGTTATTCATGAGTTTTGTTGGTTTTGTCCCATTTCTCCTCCGTCTGGAGTCTTCTTATCTGTAGATTTCTTTTCTCCAGCCTCATGCTATTTGTCATCTTGTTTGTCTTTCTCTCTTTTTTTGTGGATTCTCGTGGTTTGTTTGGCACTCTTATTCACCTTGTATTTAATTCATCGTTTAATGTGAAATAAATCCTGTTTTCCTGTTTCTAATAGAAAACTGTCCGGAGGAGAATCCGCTCCACTACCGCTGGCCTGAGAGCCGACCCACCGTCACTCGGTACCTGCCCTGCTTCCCCAACAAGGACCAGAGCACCTCCAGGACCTGGTAACACACACACACACTGAGTGGATTTGGTATAGTACAGTAGCAGGTTTTTGGTACTGAAAAGAACCATACAGGTGTTGGTGCATGTTAAGATCGTTTGTTTGGTTCCCGTTGTTTGGTACTCCATCGCATCGTGTCTGCCTTTATTTTGGTCAAAGGTTTGTTGTTGTGTAGATTAATCAACGTAGACTGATTTGGTCAGTCTGCACTGCAGCACCACAGTAATAATGCAACTATGACCTACATCACAGCAGACAAAGAGTACATCAAAACTATGCTGTCGACGGTTGGTTGGTTGTGTGTTTCCCTGACAGGGGCCTCCAGGGGCCTCCAGGGGCCTCCAGCTGCCGTGTCATGACTTTGACACAGGAGACCGCTGTTCGCATCCCATTTCTTACTGACAGTCAGCGATGGCTTCGTTTGACTATAATCGTTCCATAATCATAAATAAAGGAACAAACAATCCCGACTCAAGGTCCACTTATTCGCTTTTTTGACTGAATCTAGCCACACCTTAAATGAAATTCCAGTGTTTCCCCGTTGTAGAGAGTCGGGAAATGTTACTTCTAGGGAAACTTACCGGCAACAAACCAAATGTGACTGATTTTGTCATTTGGTTTGGAGAACTTGTCTCAGAAAAGCGTTCGCAAGCAAGTTTCTGTAAGTCGAGATGAACGGAAATTGAAGGAAAAATAAATCAGACGTTTTTCAACATGGTTTCAGAAATGATACAACAATTCAAATATACATTATTTTTAGTAAATGGGATGAGAAATTCGTATCCTTTATGCGCTTCATTACCTCTCACACTTGTTTCCATGTAGAGTACTTTCAGCTGTCAGGAGCTAACTGGCAGCGTTTATTGATCTTTTAAACTTTTGTAGATCAAAAAAGAACATTTTGAAAATGACCAACTTTCCATTTTCTATTTTAT
This sequence comes from Siniperca chuatsi, assembly GCF_020085105.1. Classification (NCBI taxonomy): domain Eukaryota; kingdom Metazoa; phylum Chordata; class Actinopteri; order Centrarchiformes; family Sinipercidae; genus Siniperca; species Siniperca chuatsi. Next base: position 27,453,464 of record NC_058057.1, read on the forward strand.
GTGATAGGTTTCTTTGAATCATTGTGTTTTAATGAAGAGCTTTTACTCAAGAATGCACAAAATATCCCAAAGCATCTGTATGAATATGACTTTTTAAGAACCTCAGCAGTAATGTCAGGAATAAAATCTGTCTCTCACTCGATCGCACACAGCAGATTCAATCAGGATCATCCTGCTGACATTAACCGCTGACTGCCAGCAGCTCAGTTTGCTCTCACCTCGTGCTAACAGACGGCCACTTTCACGTCTGACAGAAAACACTGCAGGGTGGAAGATACTGTATGAATACAAGCTAAACTCCAGAGTCTGCTGCTGATAAAATCTTCTCAACTTCTTTTCTTCCTCATGAGCTATTACACAACTGATCTATAAGCTATTAATGCAGCGGGCAGGATGTCTGCAGGTCCTTTAAAAAAGCCTAAAATGTCTTACTGTGAATTCTAAAATAGTGGTTTTATTATTCTTACATTACATTATGTTATATTAGAGACAGGCTGTTGTCCCTGTCATCATACTCACCACAGTGAAACTCAGCTCTGCTTCTACAGATGCAGGCCAGCTGCTTAAAAAGCAGGCGTAACACCAAAGAGTTCGTGGGTTCAAATCTTTGGATTTGATGTAAATATACAATATGCAGTTTGTCTGGCAACAATAAAGCAGCACGTCTTCATGCTCTCTCTGTCTGTCTCTGTCTGTCTCTGTCTCTCAGTTCGATCAGCCCACAGAACTACTCATCCTACTGGTCACCCGCAGACCTCAGTAACTGCACGGACATCGACACCATCCAGGTGTCGGCAGGTACGCTCAGCCACCAGCCAATCAGACACTCACACTGAGGCCGATGCATACTAAGCACCAAGTCAAATGGATATGAAGATAGAATATGCCTAATCTAGAAAAATGTATATACAACTGAACATTTAACCAGTGGCAAACTGCGATGATTGGACTCGCATATGGAGCATAAAACAAGCACATTAATTTCTAAAATACTTTGACTGATGAGTCGTTTTGTTTGAGCTTTCATTCTCTGTGGAGAAAACCAAATATGACATCATGAAAACAGCTGTATAACAAAGATCACAAGCATCGACACGCACACGTTAGTGATGAACCAGGTACCTGTATTTTATGAATTGATTTATGGTATGGATAATGTACAATGCACAAGTACTGACCAACAGACGTGCCAATATCTGTAATTGGAAAACAAACTGCAGATGTGATAATATAAGCAAGAAGCCAGCAACAGTCTCAAGTTAATACATCACAACGTATTAAAGTATTTTAGAAATGACCACATGAAACACAGCCGTGATCTGCTGGCTTGACCTCTCCCCTCCAAACAGCTGCTGAGTTCTAACAGTTTTCCAGATGACAAAAAGTTCACAAACGCTTTACGAAACTAAGCCAGCTAAATCCACAAGTAACAAAATGTCCTCCGTGCTTCCCCAAGTCATTTCAGTCGTGAAAACAGTGTTAGCAATAAGCTAGCAACAATAAAGGTTTCTGTTTGTTCAGTCCCTGCTCTCCTGTTGTGCCGGTCCTCTCCTAGATTCTTCTTATTCAGAAGGATGTTACATTTCTTAACTTGCCGCTCCTTGCTCTTCCGATGTTGTGCTCCCTGTGCTCTCTGTGTAAAATCCATCACTCTCTTGAGGACCTCTTCTGGGACAATGTTTGTTAACTTCTTCTGCAAAATTGAGAATGACTTCCGGATGGGAGCCGAGTGTCCAGAGGACTGCGACTGAAACCTTTTCTACGACAGCAACAATAAGCCCACTTTCCTTTGTTGAAACGGCTGCTGTTCTTGTTAGCGTCTCCATTCTGTATTCCCATTTCGGTTTTTTCTTTCAACAATATCCTCGGTGTTGCTTAACAAAGAACCCTCTCCCGGGTAACGGACACGAGCTCGTACCTTCTACGTTCTATCAAAGATACTTTCTAGCGCAGTTGTTAATATTTTGGACTGATGATTAAACCGGGAGAGTGTCGTGGAAACGCTCCGACTGTGAGTCGTGTAACGTAACAACAGGGATATTTGTTTTCCTTACTGTGCTTCATTTTTCCAATGCAGAAGAAATTGCAGTGGGGATGGGAGGGTTAGTCAGATTTTGCAGTAAATTAGGAGTAATACTTTTTATTTATAATTATATTTGGATTTATTTTAGGCCTGGAGGGCCCTGACAGTTCTCCACTTCATTTAACAAACAGAAGAATAATGCAGATAAATGTGACCAGGTGTTATTGTGTCCTTTCTTCGTGCTGAATCATTTGTTTTGTGTGTTTTCTTGTGCAGAAAATGCAGCTGAGGTGGCGGTGCAACTCGCCAACATCCCCTACAACGAGCTGTCCAACGAAGAGGTGGGAGTCCGCACTTCTGTCGCTGACCGTACATACATCCTGCGAGGAGGGCCAATAATCTCTTCTTCTCCTCCGGCTCTCTGCAGGTGTCCATAGTGGTGACGAAGGTGAAGCAGCTGGTGAACGTGGCGAAGATCAACAGCACGTTAGCCTCTATCGTCGTCACCATCATCTCCAACGTCATGACCAGCTCAGAGACGGTACTGGCTGCCACCTCCGAGAAGTACGGTCACGATCTGTTACGTCCACTGTCCCGCTGTACTCTGCATCACTGCACTGTACTCATTCTGCTCTCTGAACCTAACTGTGTTCTACCTCTGCTGTACTCCACTGTACTGTACTATATTTACTATACTGTAATGTATTGTACCATACTCTAATCTACCTTTACTCCACTGGTCTTTACTGTGCTCTGCTCTGTTTTCTACCTCTACTGTGCTGCTCAGTACTGTACTCTACTCTATTACTCTGTATCTCTACTCTACTGCACTCTACATCTGCTGTACTTTATCTTCATCATACAGTCCTGAACTCCACCTCTACTACACTGCACCGATCTATTTCTGCAGTGTCACATCTCTTACACAACTGCTGCACTGCATTATGTTACATGATGATAATGTGTTTAGTCGCCATTTTCCGATCTGCGTTAGGACATAGCAAAAGGCATTAGCAAGGCTCACCCAGTCTGTTACAGGCCACATTTCGGCCTTTGTTGTGACATTTGGTGTCATCTTGAACCGGAGCAGCTGCAGATTAATTCCACACCCGTGTCACGTTACGAGGTGAATAAATCCCTGTTTCTGTCTTCGACTGTAAGGGAGCTGGGAGGGACGACTGAGCGAGACTCAACTCTTCTTTGTTTGGTGGGGGGGGGGGGTTATTTTGTGCGCTGTGTTACTACAAAATGTTTTAAAGAAATAAAACATTTTGTTTAAATTCAGAAGTTTGGACTTATCGTCCCTTTATTGTTTGCATATTAAGTTTATAGAGTGAGACGAAGCCAGGACGCTCGCTGACGACACCGCTCCACTGTTCTGTGCATCTGCAGAAAACTGACACTGCAAAACCCTTTATCACAGACGGTATACATCTACATCAGGACACTTACACTGTACTATACCGAGAAGCTTCCTCCCCTTGTTCCTCTACTCTCATGCAGACACACAGCCTGCCCTCCACCCCCCGTTCCCCACCCACAGGCCCCCAGACCCTGGTGGAGAGTGCACTCCTCTGCTGCAGTTTTATGGTTTCTTAGTTAATTCACTTCCTGCTTCTCTTTTCCTCCTTTCTCTGTTTTCTTCTTTTTGGCCTCTGACTAAGTTGTAAGGATGTATTCACTGTCTTTATGTCTCTCTTTCTCTCTGTTGTTATTACCATTCGCCATGTTCTTTTCCTCACTCACTGTATTCTAAAAATAAAAATACCTTAAATTCTCACTTTCTTTCTTTCTTTCTTTCTTTCTTTCTTTCTTTCTCTCAGAGCTCTGAAGACAGTAGATGAGTTGGTTCAGAAGCTCGAGTTCGAGGGCCCGTCGATCCACATCACCTCCAGGCACCTGGCTTTGGGGATATCGGCCCTCAACACCACCGTGTTCAACGGGACGTCCTTCAGCGCCTTCATGGCTCCGAACACCACCGACCCACAGGTAACACCGAGAGGTCACCGAAGCTTCCTCTTCTGAAGGATCCGAGAAGCATCCTTCCTACCGATGCTCTTATTTTGAAGAAACCTTTCGATCGTCACCGAGTTACAATTTTCTAAACGTTCTTTCGTATCTCTGAATTTAGTGTGAGTGATGATTGTTCCCTCTGCTCTCCTTCCTTTCTCTTTTTCCTTCCTACCTTCCTTCTCTTATCTTGTCTCGTCTCCTCTCGTTGTTTCCTCTCGTTGTCTCCTCTTGTCTCCTCTCGTTGTCTCTCTCTTATCTCCTCTCGTTGTTTCCTCTCGTCTCTTCTTGTTGTTTCCTCTCGTTTCCTCTCCTCTCCTCTCGTCTCCTCTCTTCTTGTTGTTTCCTCTCGTCTCCTCTTGTTGTCTCCTCTCGTCTCCTCTCGTTGTTTCCTCTCCTCTCGTCTCCTCTCGTTGTTTCCTCGTCTCCTCTCCTCTCGTTGTCTCCTCTCGTCTCCTCTCGTTGTTTCCTCTCGTCTCCTCTCGTTGTTTCCTCTCGTCTCCTCTCGTTGTTTCCTCTCGTCTCCTCTCCTCTCCTCTCCTCTCGTTGTTTCCTCTCGTTGTTTCCTCTCGTCTCCTCTCGTTGTTTCCTCTCGTTGTTTCCTCTCGTCTCCTCTCGTTGTTTCCTCTCGTCTCCTCTCCTCTCCTCTCGTTGTTTCCTCTCGTTGTTTCCTCTCGTCTCGTCTCCTCTCGTCTCCTCTTGTTGTTTCCTCTCGTCTCCTCTCGTTGTTTCCTCTCGTTGTTTCCTCTTGTCTCCTCTCGTCTCCTCTCGTTGTTTCCTCTCGTTGTTTCCTCTCGTTGTTTCCTCTCGTTGTTTCCTCTCATCTCCTCTCGTTGTTTCCTCTCGTGTCCTCTTGTTGTGTCCTCTTGTTGTTTCCTCTTGTTGTTTCCTCTTGTTGTTTCCTCTCGTCTCCTCTCGTTGTTTCCTCTCGTGTCCTCTCGTTGTTTCCTCTCGTTGTTTCCTCTCGTTGTTTCCTCTCGTTGTTTCCTCTCGTTGTTTCCTCTCGTTGTTTCCTCTGGTCTCCTCTCGTCTCCTCTCGTTGTTTCCTCTCGTTGTTTCCTCTTGTTTCCTCTCGTCTCCTCTTGTTGTTTCCTCTCCTCTCCTCTCTTCTCCTCTCGTCTCCTCTCGATATTTCCTCTTGTCTACTCTTGTCTCCTCTTGTTGTTTCCTCTCGTTTCCTCTCGTTGTTTCCTCTCGTTGTTTCCTCTTGTTGTTTCCTTTCGTTGTTTCCTCTTGTTGTTTCCTCTCGTCTCCTCTCGTTGTTTCCTCGTTGTTTCCTCTCGTTGTTTCCTCTTGTTTCCTCTCGTCTCCTCTCGATATTTCCTCTTGTCTCCTCTCATTGTTTCCTCTCGTTTCCTCTTGTCTCCTCTTGTTTCCTCTCGTTGTTTCCTCTCGTTTCCTCTTGTCTCCTCTTGTTTCCTCTCGTTGTTTCCTCTCATTGTTTTCTCTCGTCTCCTCTCGTTGTTTCCTCTCGTTGTTTCCTCTCGTTGTTTCCTCTCGTCTCCTCTTGTTGTTTCCTCTCGTTGTTTCCTCTCGTTGTCTCCTCTCGTTGTTTCCTCTCGTCTCTTCTCGTTGTTTCCTCTCGTTGTTTCCTCTCGTTGTTTCCTCTCGTTGTTTCCTCTCGTCTCCTCTTGTTGTTTCCTCTCGTTGTCTCCTCGTCTCCTCTCGTTGTTTCCTCTCGTCTCCTCTCGTTGTTTCCTCTCGTTGTTTCCTCTCGTTGTTTCCTCTCGTTGTTTCCTCTCCTCTCCTCTCGTCTCCTCTCGTTGTTTCCTCTCCTCTCCTCTCGTTGTTTCCTCTCCTCTCCTCTCCTCTTGTTGTTTCCTCTCGTTGTCTCCTTTTGTTTCCTCTCGTCTCCTCTCGTTGTTTCCTCTCCTCTCCTCTCGTCTCCTCTCCTCTTGTTGTTTCCTCTCGTTGTCTCCTCTCGTTGTCTCCTCTTGTCTCCTCTCGTCTCCTCTCTCAGATTGATTTTGAATCAGAGAGGCTTAACCCTTTAGCTCAGGTCACCCTCCCTGCCTCTCTGCTGTCCAACGTCTCCCTGAGCGACGCCGACAGATCGTCTCTGTCCAGGATCAACTTCATGTTCTTCAGCAGCACAAACCTGTTCCAGGTCAGCCCAGTCTTCCTCACGCCACACAGTCAGGAACAAACATGTCTCAACCATAACTGCGATGCAGGCCTCGGTCTGGACAAATAAAGCTAAATACCAGAAAGCAACATCGATAAACTCCTGAAAAGCGTTGTTTCCTGATTTTGTCGGCTGTTTTCAGAAGGAGCAGGACGGTCGCTCTTTAAACAGCTACGTCGTGGCCAGCAGTGTGGGGAACTTCTCCATCAGTAACCTGATGGATCCAGTGGAGATTGAGATCGCTCACCTCTCTGACCAGGTACACATGAATATGTGTGTACATGCATGTTATGTTTGCATGTCCGTTGTGTGTGTGCGTGAGCTTTCTTTATCTTTATTGAAACGTTATATATTTCATTTAAATAGATCTGTTTTCTTATCTCTCAGCCTGCCTCATGTGCTGCTGTGTAACATAACATTTCTTGGAATTTGGGGGAGCGGGGGGAGTTTATTAAATGTACACATGGTCGGTGTAATATTCGTAGACTCGTTCCCACCAGAAAGTAATCCCTGGCAGTGTGGAGAAGGCTGGGGGGGGGGACGGACTCTGGCTCTCTATAAAGAAAACTCAACTTCTTATAGAAAATGTTCATTTACACAATAAATCTCAAGGTGAAGAAAAATAAAATGGAACCAGTTATTAGTTATTAAGATATCTGTGATGAGTGTTGATTATAAATTGTGTCTGAGCTGAGCTTTGTGAACTTTATGTTTTTTAAAATCTCTCGTTCTTCTTTCCTGACAGCCCTACCTGACTCCCGTTTGCATGTTCTGGGACTTCAGCATGAACAGTAAGTCTGTCGTCACATCATTTTAAACTTCAGGTTCACGTGGGTTCTCTGATCTACAGGGAGCCATTCTCATCAGGTGCTCTGAGAAAAGCATCCCATCTGTTAAAGGTTCATCCAAGTGCTCCTTTTATCAACTCTGTCTCATCCGCTGGGATTCTGTCGGTTGTAGTTTTACAAACTCTGTGCTCGAGCAAGTTCTTCAGTGACATTTTTGGTTTATTTAGCTGTGGTTCGGGCCACATGTACGTGTAGATAAACCCCACATTTGTGGGAAAAAAACATTTTGTGCGCTCTTTTGCATTTAAGCAGACCACTTAAGCCGAGTCCAAGACAAGCCCAACACCAAGCAGCTTCGAGATCGAATCAAGACCAAGTCCAAAAAACAAAACAGTACCAATTCAACATTTTTCATACTGTTTTCGGAAGGACAACACACACCAGCGGCGTCTTGATCACCAGACTGTTCAGAAAAGCAGCAATTTGATCACATTCGCTCCCCGGACTACTGCCTGTCTGTATGACACATAGAGGCTGCCTGCTGCCGCAGCTCCGTCTCGTCGTCTTACTTCATGCACTATTACTTTATACCGTATTATCATCATCAACCGCTAAACCCACTTGGTACTTAATTTATCGGACCTGTATTATAGTGTATTATATTTTTATATATTCTTCTATTCCTGTGTGCACTGACGTAAAGGCGAGCTGCTGTAACAAAAGAGTTTCCCCTCGTGGATCAATAAAGTGTTTCTGATTCTGATTACTGAACGGGCCTACTGGGCTCAGGCCCAGGGACCCGAAAGGTCAGTGGGCCTCAGGAGACTCTTTAAGAAGTGACGATTATTAACATTTTTCATTAAAATGTCAAAGAGCTCAGTCAAAGATGTCTCAGTCACTTCTTTTTAGGTCCTGATCCCGATCCAAGTCCTTTAATATCTGCTCATACTGAGTTCGATCTGATATTAATATTTGTTTATTTCTTTCCTACATAGTACAGCTGCTCAGTGCATTCTTTGGCTACAATAATCCTTCATAAAAATGACAAATGTCTCTGTAAACCGCTGCCCAGAACGTTCCCAGAGGATATTTTTACTGTAAAATAACTGTTCAGAGGTAGAAAGCGAGCAGGAATCCCTGAGTCCAAAGTCTACTCATCCCGTATAAAATGAACAATCAAAAGCATGCTTAACAAGAAAAATCTAAATGAGGCTGTGGGGGTGAAAAACAAAAGTACATCCTGACCTATTTGTGCTTTTACACTTTTCATTCAAATCAAGTTAAATCATCTTCAGTAACATTTATTTTCACTAGTTTCTCTGCTAGTTCCCTCTTCTGAAAAGCTCTGAATGTTCCTGGCGCAGAGCTGATTGCAATGTACAGTAATACTGCTGTGCTGCCACCAGATGGTGCTGGAGGTTGGAACGGAAAGGGCTGCAGAACGTCCAAAGAATCCACCCGCAACACAACCATCTGTTACTGTGACCACCTGACACACTTTGGCATCCTCATGGTAAGACTGTGTGTGGCAAATCGTGCTGACATGAAAGCAGACTGGTTTGTTTTGGAGGAAAGAACCGGGGCAGAAGCTCAAACCAGACTTCAGTTTGAAGGTCTCTTCCTGCAAGGAAGGTGTTTTTAGTTTCTAACAAGTGTGTTGAGTGAGCAGTTAGGGATAAGAAGCTACACAGAACTCTCATAAGGTCTTTGGTGCCAACAGCTGCGAAACATCATGAGCAACATGTGATATTTGCTTGTTTTCTGTGATTATGGATTGATTTCTGACATGTTTTTTTAAGGTTTTGCTTAGTGTTGGAAGCTAACAGCATTTACTCAAGTACTGTAGCTAAGTATAATTCTGATGAACTTTATTTTACTACTTTATATTTTACTCTAGAGCTCCACTATATGTTGCCTGCTGTGACCTGTCTGACTTAGGTGTCTTATGTTTTTTATTGTGCATAGGCACCAAACCAGTTTCCCCTGTCTGTCTGTCTGCCTGTCTGCCTGTCTGCCTCTCTGTCTGTCTGTCTGTCTGTCTGTCTGCCTGCCTGTCTGCCTGCCTGTCTGCCTGCCTGCCTGCCTGCCTGCCTGCCTGCCTGCCTGTCTGTCTGTCTGTCTGTCTGTCTGCCTGCCTGCCTGCCTGCCTGCCTGCCTGCCTGCCTGTCTGTCTGTCTGTCTGTCTGTCTGTCTGCCTGCCTGCCTGCCTGCCTGCCTGCCTGCCTGCCTGCCTGCCTGCCTGTCTGTCTGTCTGTCTGTCTGTCTGTCTGTCTGTCTGTCTGCCTGACCGCCTGTCTGTCCAACACCCCATTTTAATCAATGGAAATTCCAGCCCAGTTTCAGCTCAGCACACACGATCTGATTATAGTTTTAACCCTTTACTGCATGAATTAATGAGGGAAAAGTGATGCTACAAGATATGGACTACACATCCATACCACCCATGTATTAGATGAGGGCAAATATGTTGACACTAATTAATGCTTTGATTAGCTTCATCCTTATTGACCAGATTAGCATAACTGGTTCCGTTCAGTTCAGAAAGGTCCTCATGGTGGAACATCGTGCCTCTTTGTCTGTCTTGTATGTTCAGTTTGGTTCAGTTCTTCTTCTCTTTTTTAAACCTGTGTGAAGTGTTTTACCACTAAAAGTGAGCTTGACCTGACCTTATTGTACTTGGTATTTCTCTGTCTATGTCTCCAGGACATTTCTGGAGCTTCACCCCACATAGACTCGAAGAACAACAAAATTCTGACCTTCATCACCTACATCGGCTGCGGCATCTCTGCCATCTTCTCTGCCGCCACGCTGCTCACCTACATTGCCTTCGAGTGAGTCACATCGCATTTAGTCATTGGATGCGTTCTTAATGTAAAAATATTGATTAGAGCAGCTTGAACTAAGTGATTTGGGATGTCTGTACAGAAACGTGAAAACATTAATGCTTTAGTTGCCATGAGCGGGTATTGATTAGGGAAACAAATTTAATATGTTGTCAATGAACGTTTTGCACATGCATTCAGTATGAACATTTTGCAACGTCGCAGATACGTTCATTTAAAACTTTTCATTACGTTGATAAAACATAATTCTGGTGGTGTTACGTTCCTGTCAAAACATATTTGCTGTTACACATTAGTAGTGTATAAACATAACCTGTAGGAGGCACCACCGGTGGTCTTCCGCTGGAATTATGCTTCTGTGGGCTGCACATAAGCAAGCGGACACAGGTGTTGTTTGGACACGTTGGCAGGTGTGTTTATTTTATACAGATTGGGGGTATAAAGGACGTGACCACTAGGAGGCAGTGTCACGTTTATCAAACCACAATGTTGAGAAAACCCAGAAGAAATCAGGAAAAGGAAATCAATTTCACCCCAGTGACAGTGTCAACAAGCCACTACATCAGTAAAGCAAATGTGAATTTGGATTTATGAACGTAAATGGACGGGATAATGCCTGGATGAACAATGACATTAAATTGTTGTCGGTCCTGAAATTTATTTTCCAATTTTCTTCTAGAACTACACACTGGTGGGATTTGAGAGGTTTTCCTGTCAGCTCTGCGACATTTACCCATAACACCAGACATTTACGTGTTTGGTGGACCTCAGATCCTCAGACTCCTTTATGTAATTAAGTGCAGGCGTGACACCATGTTTTGAGTTTGAAACGTCTGATCAGGAAAAGCATTTTTATTTCTCCCTACATCCTGTCCTTTCTGTGGTCTAGCCGTTGCTAATTGGGATGAAAATTCTATTAATAGATGCAAGTCCATATTTTACTTCCCTCAAAAAGCTCCCAACGTCCCGAGGAAACCAAACTTTGTGAATCACTGGTGAAGTTCAAAACCTCAGATCATTCGCAACAATCTGGACCAGGAAGAGCCTGTGTAACATGAGAAACTCTCTCAGCAGCTACATGTCGAGGCTTTGGGTAAGAAATTTAACCAACCAATTTGGTTGGTGGTTAGGATGGATGGATGTGAATATGTGGAACCGAAAATGAGCACAAACTGCAGCAAATACAGTTCTAAATCAAATTTCAACCACATGCCACATCTCTTTTCATTTTTCCTCTTTCCTTCCCACAGAAAACTGCGCCGTGACTACCCTTCCAAGATCCTGATGAACCTCAGCACGTCTCTGTTGTTCCTGAACATGGTCTTCCTATTCGACGGCTGGCTAGCCAGTCTGGAAACTGACTGGCTGTGCCTGTCTGTGGCCGTCTTCCTGCACTACTTCCTGCTGACCTCCTTCACCTGGATGGGGTTGGAGTCCATCCACATGTACATCGCTCTGGTCAAAGTCTTCAACACCTACATACGCCGATACATCCTCAAGTTCTGCATCGTTGGATGGGGTGAGAGATGATTGTTTGGCTTGAACTGTGATATAAAGTTAAAAATAACGAGAAAAGGCAAAATTATCTGAAGAACATTTACATGCTCTGGCTGCTGAAATTCTGCAGTTGAAACATTTAAAATAGATGAAACATTGGCACAGTTGAGGTGACTATTCAGTGCTTAAACTTGAACTAAGTTGAAGTGACTATTTGAATCTAAGTGCTGAGTGAAGCTGAGGTATCAGTTGAAATTATTTAAAGATTCAGTTGTAAGTCCAAGCACTGGAAGGAGATAAAATGTCAGTTGAAGTGTAGGTGATAAATTGAGGTGGAAGTGTCAGTTGAAGTGGACGTCCTGAAAGGAATTAGTGACACTTCATGTGTATAAACTGAAAGACAATGTCAGTTAGTATCGGCTCAAGTGTAAGCACTGAAAGCAGTTAGAGAGAACTGCGTAGAACCAGTGGAAGTTGAAAGAGTTAGAAGCGCTTGTTGTTGTTATTTAAAGGTGAAGAACTGAGACATGAAAGGATTTGAAGTGTCATTTGAATTGTAAGCATTAAAAGGAGACATGTCAGTTGAAGAGAAAGAGATGAATGGAGTCAAAATGTCAGTTGAAGAGAAAGAGATGAATGGAGTCAAAATGTCAGTTGAAGAGTAAGAGATTAAAGTTGGTCAATTGCCACTTGAAAAGAAAAAAATGAATACAGTAGAAGCGTGAAAGATGAAAGCAGTTGAAATGTCAGATGAGGAGTAAAAGATGAATTCAGTTTAGTTGAATTGTCATTTAAAGTGTTTGAGATGAAAGCAGTTGAAATGTCAGTTGATGTGTAAGTGGTAAAAGTAGTTAAATTATTGTTGAAGTGGAAGCCTTTTCAACTGAAGACAGTTAAAGCGAAGAGAGTTCGAGTGCGTACACTGTAAGCAGCTGATATTTCAAGTGTATTTCAAGTGTAAGATCTGAAAGTAGCTGAACTGTCAGATGTAGAAAAATAATCAGGTGTCAGTGAACATGTAAGTGTTGAAAGCACTTAAAACACCATTACGGCTCACAAATAAATAGTTTTGTTTTAAATGAAGGCTCAGTATTTTCCTGAAACTTCCTCAAACAGGAGGAAATAGTGCTTTTGTCGGAGACTATTTTCAAGGGTCAGAAATCTGTACATGGTAACATGCACTTTGGTCCTCTCTAGTGGTAGTGGAAGATACCTGTTTGAATTTGGACTTCATTAGTACTCAGAAATAAAACAGGGTGAAAGTCTTCTCAGATAATTGGTTTATCTATTGGGACTGATAGGAGTGGACATGCTTGGAAAGAGTTTTATTTGTAGGCTAAAGACTTGACAAAGGATTCTTTATTCAGAGACCTCTCTGTAACACTGCCAACTTGGAAATAAAAATTACTTTAGTGTGAGTCATATAAATTTCATTACTGGACGAGCCGATAATTGGCTCGGCAGCAACAGAGAGTCAAGGAAGAAAGACGCTGATGTTCAACTGTCGATTGTGTGTTTTGTTGCAGGTCTCCCTGCAGTGCTGGTGGGGATTGTTGTTGCGGTGGATAAAAACTCTTATGGCCTGCAGGAGTACGGCAAAGGAGAGCCAGGAGAGGGATCCTCAGAGTTGTAAGTAACCACACAATTACAATAATAGGTTAATACATAGAAACAATACAGTCCAGTACAAAGTTCAGTCTGATCTGTCAACACCATCACTGCTGCTCTGGAGTCAGCGTTATTTGTAACATGTACTTTTTATGGAAAACATAAGTATTTTTACATGATGTACTGATAGAACACAAAACACAGACAGGCTACACTACAGAACCAAACACATGCTGTGGGCACAGGATGTAGTTATTATGTGCAGTCATCATTATCGGGGGAGCTAATTTCATATGAGAATATGAGAAGCTGTTATTTTTGGCCTCAACCATGCATGTAAATGCATTGTGTTCCAGTAAACTACACTTTTCTTAAACATAATGTATTCAAATGCTTTATTAAACAAATGTAAGATCCAGTTTCAATTCATTTTGTCTCTGTTGCTCCCTTTGTAGTCAGTCAAGTTTAAGTTTTGTTAAAATGAAAGCAGAATTGCCATCCCTGATCCAATCTGATCTGTCAGCATCATCAGCGCTGCTCTAGAGTCAGATGTTGCAGCATTTAGTTTCTATCTGTTGCTCTGGAAAATTACAGAAACCTCAACAACAAAAAATTAGTGAGACTGATGGGGCTAACAGATTTTCAGCAGTTAAAGTCAGAATGATCAGAATCTTTTTTTTTTGGGAGTGGACGCGATGGTCCGTGCGCAATGTATTTTCAGTTAATTGTAATTCTCCTACATTATAGTCAAAATTTCGTTTCAGACTCCTCTCTACACTATCAGGGATATAATCTAGTGGAAAAATACTTAATTGCTTTATTTACATTTATTTTTCGGTTTAAAAACAGTTCAATTTAAGAATATTGTTTCAAAAAATATCCACATTAGCTTTACAAAAATCTCACTATGTGTAATATGTGTGTAATTGTAAAATGTAAACTCAACATTATCAGAGGAGGTCAGTAGCTGAACTGTCAGATGAAGAAAAATAATCAGGTGTCAGTGAACATGTAAGTGATGAAAGCACTTAAAACACCATTACGGCTCACAAATAAATAGTTTTGTTTTAAATGAAGGCTCAGTATTTTCCTGAAACTTCCTCAAACAGGAGGAAATAGTGCTTTTGTCGGAGACTATTTTCAAGGGTCAGAAATCTGTACATGGTAACATGCACTTTGGTCCTCTCTAGTGGTAGTGGAAGATACCTGTTTGAATTTGGACTTCATTAGTACTCAGAAATAAAACAGGGTGAAAGTCTTCTCAGATGATTGGTTTATCTATTGGGACTGATAGGAGTGGACATGCTTGGAAAGAGTTTTATTTCTAGGCTAGACTTCATGCTATGTGTAATATGTGTGTAATTGTAAAATGTAAACTCCTCCTCAAGTCATCAATAAAAACAAAATGTTCCCAGACGCATTAGTCATGACGCTGCTGTTAACCTTTAAGAATTTAAGGATACTTCGGTGTACTACAGTGCAAATACTTGTACCTGAGCTGTTACACATTTGGATCTACAGTACATCATGTTAACGTGTGTCCTTCCTCCTCAGCTGCTGGATCAAGAATTCAGTCGTCTTCTACATCACCTGCGTCGGTTACTTCTGCCTGGTGTTTCTTCTGAACGTGGCCATGTTCATCGTGGTGATGATGCAGATCTGCGGCCGCAACGGCAAACGCAGCAACCGCTCGCTGCGAGAGGAGGTCCGTATTCAAGCTCACTTCATCGCATTTGCACTGGGTGAAAGTCGTTTTCTCTGACTTCTCATGATGAAAGAGTCACTTTTACCTCACCTTATCCCAGCAATCATTCCATTCGTGAAAGGTTTTACATTTATTGTAAGTACTGAGTGTCGAGGAAGTACACAAAGAAAAGAGCAGAACACTAGTACAGAAATGCCACAGCAATTTCATTACTATTTTAAATTCCACCTTTATTTAACCAGGATGGTTTCATCAGTCGCACAAAAAACATGACATTTAATTCAAAAAGGGGACTGGAGCACATTTTTTGATTTGCAGCCTTTAATAGTGCAAAAGAAGGTCTGATGTCCTCCAGCTGAGAAGCACATGATGCAGCTGCAAACTGCTGGAAGATGCGAGACAAGAACCTTGTTTCAACTAGACTTTTTATTCACTTTTAGTTGTTTTTCATGGCTAAAATAGAAGCACACTAATGTTACAGAGCCAACATTCACTGAAGGAAGACGAGTAAAGAAAGGAAAGAAGGAAAACTTTAAAATCATTGAATTACAAAGAAAGGAAAAGTAGTTATAGTTTAAAACATGTTAGAAAACACAAACTACAGCGAAATTAACACTTTACACCAAAAGTGGTGAAAAAGAAAATAGTTAAAGTAAATGGACTCACACACTCTTCTGTTGTGATCCAGGTTCTACGAAACCTGCGAAGCGTCATCAGCCTCACCTTCCTGCTGGGTATGACGTGGGGCTTCGCTCTGTTCGCCTGGGGACCCGTCAACCTGGCCTTCATGTACCTCTTCTCCATCTTCAACTCACTGCAAGGTAACTAGTGTGACTCATTTAGTTAGACGAGAACCACTTGTACAAACACATAGCATGTGCGAGTAATTTAAGAGAACACGTTATTGACACATTTTTACAATTTTCTCTTTGGTATGAACAAAATTCACGAGTGGTCCAGCCCTGTCGTATGAGTTCTCCTTAGAGGGAAAAGTCTTGTTTGAGGTTCGACAACAACTTTTTTCATTAAAATTTTTTTCTGGAATTAGTATTTTGCCCTGACATCTTTTGCAGCTGCCTCAGGTTCTGTCTGCAGGTCTCTGTCTTTAAGCTCTGTGGCTTTGTGAGACCAGGTCTCTCTTGAGAATACCTATCGAAATAAAGGTTAAATAAATAAATAAATAAATAAAACGTTGACTTGACCACCTCCAGTTTTAGTCATGGACCGCTTTAGATGGTTTTTGGCATCTAACTTCATGTCAAACAATTCTTGTTTGTTTCTGTCATGATATGGGTCTTGGATGTCACGGCATTGAGAGCTGCATATGATAATTAACAATCTCTAATTTTTTCAGCTTCCTTAAAACCACCACTGATGCTGTTTACAAGTCTGAAACTGGTAATCATGATAACTCCGATATGACATGACGCATGGATGAAAAGTTATCTTACTAACAGGAAATATACAGATATATATATATATATATATATATATATATATATATATATTATGGTAGTTATTCTGAGATGAAAGCAGTAGTGTGGTGTGCCTCAGGGGAATTGTTTAGGACTGCTTTTGTTTTCCAGCATTGCAATGTATGCAGATGATTCCACAATATACATAGCGCCCACATCTGGAGAACTAAAAAAGATCTTAAATGAGAAATTGAAGTTAGTAGTTTTGTTTAAAACATGTGTTAAAAAGCATGATGTCGTGTTGTGCGTTTTTTGTCCTTTTTATCAGTCAAATATTGTAAAAGCATATTGACGCCCCCAGGAAGAGTGCCGCTGTTGTTGCAGTAGCTAATAGGGATCTATATAAACAAATGAGCTACTCATGTTCAGATGGTGTTCATCAAGATAAAATGAGCAATTTAGTAAACTAAGTGTTTGCTGAATCCAAATGAAACTCGTAGAAGAATATATACGACAGTGTTCTTGTATTAGGCCCGATGTGCTTTTGTCACCTTTGCAGAGTTATTTTGGCCCAGTAGATTGTTAGTTTGTAGCCCAGTCAGTTGTTTTTAGTTTGTTCTGTATGGTGTGAGTGTACATGGTCTTGTGTGCTGTATCTGGTGATACTGTGGAGAAAAATTAGCTTGTTAACTATGATCTTCATTAGGGCTTCATCATAAGGGGAACAACTATTATTAAAAAAAGGGGGCAAAAGGTTTTGACATTCTAAAAACAGTAAAACTGATTTTCTTCTGATTTTTCTTTTTCTTTCTTTCGTCAGGTCTGTTCATATTTATCTTCCACTGTGCCTTGAAAGAAAACGTCCAGAAGCAGTGGAGGAGATACCTATGCTGTGGCCGATTCAGGCTGTCCGACAACTCAGGTATCTGTCTGTCTACCTGTCTGTCTCTACAGGAGACTTGTCAAATCTGTCTGCTGGACTCCTGCCAGATTCCCACAGCAGCAGAAAAAAGAGAAGGGCACTTTATTAAAATATAAAACCTAGGTCAGCTCGGCTTTACAGCTAATAAAAGAAGATAAAACAGAGTCATCTCTGAAAGACAAGGAAGTCCTCCAGGTGCACTTAGTCTGTGGATGTGCTGTACTGCTGACATTTCATTTATAAAGAGACAAGTCTGTGCGCTTCCTTTATGCATTGTTTTCATACCAAAAATTCCAGTGGATTTTTGTGCGAAAGCCTGTGAAATGGCATTTAGCCATAGAATTCCTCATCATAGTGAGAAGAAAACACATGTTCATGTTCATGCATACTTAATGTATTCATGTGTGCTTCATGTATGTAATCATGCATGCAGAATTCTCTTTCTCCGAGGTAGATGATAATGATCTGATATTTACTGACTGAACAGCAGGGACGACTCAAATATGCATTTAATAAAAATGCAAATCCAAAACTATATAATATCCACTTGTGTGCCAAAAATGCTTTTGTGAAAGAAGATAGTGTAACTGAGTTTGCTCATGATTTCAGTCGGAGCCTGACAGCTAGCAACATGTTTCAGCTGGAAACTAATATTCTAACAGATGATATTCTGCATGAAGTATTAAGTAACAAGTGAACTGTCTCTACATAAGAGCTCAGACGAACAGCAGAAACATTAGAGACCTTTTGTTTTCATCAGTGAAATTTTAGTCTCATTCGTGCATTTTTATTTTTGTCTTTGGATGGATTAGTCTGTCCACCACTTTGGTCCAGACTGAAATATTTCCACAGCTTTTGGTTCAGACATTCATGTTCCCCTCAGGATGGATTCTAATAACTTTGGTTTAAGACCAAATTCTTGCAAAACTAATGACATTCCCATCAGCCTCAGCTGTACTGATGTTACTACTAATTAGCAAATGTTAGCATGCTAAAACACTAAACTAAGATGCTGAACATTATGCCTGCTTAACTTCAGTATGTTGTCATTGTGAGCATGTTAGCATGCTGATGTTACAGCAGATAGTGGAGCAGCAGCAACACAGGAAGTGACATCAGGACTTCAGCTCTTTATGTCAAGACAATTATTTTCATAAATGCGACAATAAATATAATATCCACTCGTGTGCAAACAATGCATTTCTGAAAGAAGATGACAGTGTGCGGAATCGGCCTGACAGTCTGCGCTGTGTGAAGCAGCAGCAGGCAAGTAACTTGTGAGCCGTTTGTAAATACGAGCTGAGACAAACAATAGTAGCATTATAGCAGCGGAGCGATTCTGCTGGTTCTCAATGTTTGTTTTTTGTTTTAATATTTACATTTGAGGCCCCGAAATGTCCAGACGCTGCAGTATGCACATGAAACTGGGTCCTAATTTCTTAAGCCCATCAGTCTGCAGACATCAGCAATGCAATAAACGTATGCGCATCTGTTTTACTAATGTCTGCTGTGTGATTATCCATGACAACATCCCATGGTGTAGAGGGGGAAGAAGAGGGAATAGGAAGCGAGGGGAAGACAGACTCCTGAATAAGATCCAGGAAAGTCAAAGAAGGAGGGACAAAGGTTAAAAGAATGAAAGAATGGAGGCAGGAGGCAATGAAGGAGTCAGTAAAAGGGTAAGAGAAGGTGAGAAGGTGGAGGTAAAGATTAGAGGGGAAGGTAGGATGGGGGAGGCAGAGAGGTGAAAGGGAAGGAAGGAAGGAGGGAAGATTTGACCAACATGAGTCCAACATAAAACAAAGCCTCCATGTTCCGTTAAAATTCCCTAAATAACCGTACAGGACGGCAGTACTCTGATCAGGAGGGGCTGTTGATCGATGTGCATTGATTGATTTTGTTTCTGTGTTGCAGACTGGAGTAAGACGGCCACCAACAACACAAAGAAGGTGAGCTCAGACAACCTGGGCAAGTCTCTGTCCTCCAGCTCCTTCGGCTCCAGCACCGGCAACTGGACCTCCAAAGCTAAAGCTACATTTATCCCCTTCACCAAACGCCACAGTAACACAGGTGAGACACACACACACAAACACACACAAATCTCACAATACAGCGGACATAATTATTTAATAAGGACAAATGTGAGTTAGATACAGAGAGAGATGAGATGGAAAACATCCAGTGTGGGAATTAAGATTAGTTTGAAAAAAGACAAACATGAAACTTGATGTGTAGTTGAGGATTTCTCCGCAGCAGCAGATTTGACCTCGTTTAGAAGTTTATTTCACTTTGAGAAATCACTGCAGCTCATGGGCTTTTTGTTTTTTATTGCTTTAATAATACTTATTCCTGAAGTAAGTTTCACTCTGTCTTGTTCATGATGTCGATCACCCTGTTTCTTTCTACTTCTATCAAGATTATCACTGTGAATTTATAAAATCCTCTGATGTGCAATAATCACATTTGCATGCAGACTCAAACATATTCTGACCAGAAAATTTTACTTTAAAATTTAAGTTTTGCTTTAATTAAAATTTTTGGGTTGTTACATTTTGTAGGTACCTTTGGAAAAACAAAATAATTCTGTCCTTGAGCCCCGTTTCTTTTTTTTTTTTTTCATTTTGGGAAATTGGCACCATTACAATAATGCCAAATCAGCTGTTAGCAGCTCCTGTCTGCAGTGGACCCATGGGTGTACTGACAGCTATCACTAGATAACTGTGATACTGAAGAAAACTTATAAATGTGATCATTCTCAGGGAGGTAGTGTATCTTTCTATGATTTCTAAACAGGTTTATAGATATTTAAATCAGACATAATGATATATTTGGAAAGTGTACGTCATACTCAATCTTAAAATATGTGTATCATGTCTGTGTGTTCAAATGTAACTGAGTTTTATTTTGACACAAATTGCAGCGATCACGTTCTTAGGGTTCTAAAGTACCTTAGTGCCTTTCACCTCGAGTAGTACTTTGCGTGATGTGACGTCTCTCCCACCTCACAGTTTGAAAACCTCTACTAACTAACAGTTATTTTCATTAGTTATAAATCTGCAGATTATTTTCTCAATTAATCGAAAAATCAAGTAGTCTAAAAAACACTGTGAAAAATGACCATCACAGTTTCTTACAGTCCAACGTTTTGAACATCACGCTACTTCCACCTTTGTTCCTGACATATAGGACTCATAATTCATTGTGTTATCGAGGTCATATTGTTAACTGTTGCTAGCAGTCTCACTTTCCCACCTGCAACCCACCAGCTCAGTTTCTATCTTCAAGAGGTTTTCACCATTTATTAAACTGAAAAATGAGTCTGCATGTAAACGTGATCCCTGTTCAAGCTTAGCATCTTTTCTATATAATTATTTCAGGTTTGTCACTGTTACTATAGAATATTCTGTACTATCTCCTCACATGTGATGTTCATGTATCTACCTCTGTGTTTGGTGTGTAGAAAGCTCTTCCATCCAATAGCAAGAGTGGAGGACCGACGGAGGTAAAGCTAAAGCTGGTTGGCTGATTGACTTCCTGCATCGTGTGATGCGTTTCCCAAAATGTTTGTGGTCAAAGTGGATGTGAAGATTCAAATTCAACATTCATGTTTCATTTTAATTGGACAAGAAAAAAAATCTCTAACTTGACGACTTTGCAAGCACACCTTTTGGGAAAGCAGCCACTGTGTGTTGTGATTGGCTGGTCACTGTGATGTCATACAAGTTCACGCCATCTTGTTCCCAGCCTGAGACACACTGAGTGGGAGGGGGTCCATTTTCACCTATTGACACATGACTAAAACTGCAACTCCACCCACCCAGAGTGCCCCAGAGTGCAAAAACAAGCACGCCATGACAGACTGCATCCAAGCTAACATCTGCCACTTTTAACTTTGATTTGTATCTCTTTTTAATAAGAGCAGAGTAACAACAGGCTAACGCTGTGGTTCACATTAGAGTCAATAAGTGATATAATATTTTGGGTTTGCTCATTAAAATTAACCCCAAATGTTGAGGATGATATTGGTAAACAGGAACACAAAGTCAAACATTGTGTTCTGAGTCCAAATATTACACGATGTCCTAAAATCCCATTGAGACCAAATTATTCTCTCTCACTGGTTTTAGTTAGTTTTAACTTATGTTCTCTAAATTACAGAGCAACATACACTATTTTTTTAACTATATTTCAATAAACATTCTTAAGTAGATTAGTTTAATGTGTCCTGAAACCATTACTGAAAGCACTGATCCAAGCAGGAAAATAATGATCCATCAGCAGGCAGACTTGATAGAGAAACAGTTGTATTTTCTAATGGTTTTAGTGTCTAATGGTCTTTTTCATTCCTCTTTATTTTATCAGCTGTTAGAAGCTTTTGGATGCGTTACAAGATCAGTAACAGATATATCTCTAATAATAATTAATACATTTTTTGTCCATGCCAGGTAGAGCTATTTAAAAGTCCAACTGAAATTAAATTGCACGTTTTCTTCTAACTATAGCATACATATCTGCTTTGTAAATCACGTGTCATGTTTCTGAAAAAATCAGAAACCAATAATAACTTTATTTGTATAGCACCTTTCATGCAAAGTGCTTTACAAAACAGGATTAAAACCAATAAAACAAATAAAACATTTGATGACAATACAATAAAACATAAAAAACCCCAATAAAAAACTGGAAAAACTGATAAAAATTCCAAATATAAAAACTTAAGAGCTGATAAAGTCGGATTACCCCAAATTAGAAGCCAGATTAAAAAGACAGGTCTTTAATTTCTTTTTAAAAATACAAAGAGTTTGCTTTTCTAAGATCTAGGGGGAGCGTATTCCAAAGTTTGGGGCCATAAAAACTGAAAGCAGCCTCACCAGATGTATTGTGGGAAAGAAAGGCAGGGGACGATCTGAGAGTTCTTCTTGGAACATAAAATGAAAGGCAGTCGCTGATATAGGAAGGAACAGGTTATGTAAGGCTTCTTGAACAAGTAAAATGACTTTATAATCCATTTTAAAAGATGCTGGTAGCGAGAGCATGGTCGGGCGCAGTGGGGTAATGTGTTTTTGTATTAGTCAAAATCCGGGCTGCCTGAAATGAATCAGCATATCAGCATTGTTCTGAGTTAAACATTGTCTAATTTTGGAGATGTTTCTAGGATAAATAAAAGGATGTATTTGTGACCTTATTAAAATAACAAATAAAATTTAGTTTAGAGCCAAAATCCTCTCCCAGATCTCTCACTTGTGTCTTAATCTGTCTTTCTACTTTTCTACTTCTCATTTAGTTTAAAAAAAAAAGTACTAATCCAGATATTGATACCAGTGAGACAGGTAATAAGAGCATTCAAAGAATGGGGTTGTCTTGCGAAACAGAGATATACAACTGTGTATCATCTGGGTAAAGTGATATTTGACATCATGCTGACTAATAATGTTTTCCAGAGGGAACATGTATAAAGAAAAAAGAACAGGGCACAGAATGCTTCCTTGAAGAACACTATAATCAGTATCAAATGTCTGTGACGCAAAATCATCTAAACTGACAAAAAACTTTCTTCCTGACAAGTATGAGCGAAACCAATCAACCACAGAGACCTTCCCATTTCTCAACTCTATCGATTAAAATGTCATCAGGGTCAATTGTATCAAATTATATTTAAATAAATAAAAAATTAAAACTGATCTGCTGACCAAATACTGCCAAATATGTCCATATCTTGTTGTGTACACCTGTTTTTTACTGAAGAAAAGCACCTCTAACGAAGGTTTTCTAACTCTGATAAACACATTGCTTTTCCTATTGCTGCTTCACAATAAAAGCCTCCAACTATCATCTCCAGCTTTCCATCAGATATAATGCATACAGCAGACACATGTCAGCTTCATTATCTTATTAAATGTCAAGTCAATATTATTTATATACTGTAGCTCAATATCACAAATCAAAAATTTGTCTCAAGGGGCTTTACAATCGCTACAATCTGCATATGCCCAGAGACTCACAAAGCAACGTGTCCCTAGTATTTTGTGTGTTAGTCATTTCAAGGTAGTTTGATCTAGGAATATGCACCAACTAAAAAACAAAAAAAACAACTAGATTTTGTCACATGATCCCTCTGTAAGTGGGCAAGGGCACAAAATTGGCTAATATTGCAGCACTTGCCTTGGTTAATTTTGTACATTAGTGATGAAAATTTACAGTTAATCTACAGGAAATTATGTACAACCAATTGACACACAGTAAATATGGGGATCTGGGGCCCCGGGACAGTTGTCCACTTTTCCCTGTTGTCTATGTCTCAATCATCAAACATGTGCACTGGCCCCACCCACTCAGGGGCTTGTAGGATAAAGAAGCATTTTAGATTTATTGCCCAGGGATATTTTTAATTCATTTGAATAATAATAAAACAAAATAACAATGAATTTACACTGTGACATGATTTTGACAGCCAAAAGGAACGACTAATTTTAAATTTCAGTTGGACTTCAACTGTGCACGAATGATGTAATACATTTCTGTGTTTCGTTTTAGGGGTAAAATCCATCTTAAACTAATTTTCTGTGAGGGTTTCCATGTGAAAGGAAAAAAAACAAAATAACACTTAGTCCACAAGAGCAGTAATTTGTCAATGACAAATTTGATGACAGGTTTTTTTGTACCCAGTGCCAAAGTGCCATTTCAAAAGCTTTGTATTTGTTTTATTGGACAGTTGTGGTATGATTTTATTTCTGCCAATTCTGAACAGTTCTACAACTTACACAGCTGCAAAGGATTTTGTTCATCTTCTGTATTCTGAGTTTGATTCTCTGACACCAAAGGAAACAAGTGCAGAATACTGGACTTCCCCATCTCTCACACACACACACGAACATTATTTACTGTCACCAGAGTTTAATTAGCTGATGCTCGGGCCAATTTGTTCAGTAGAATTTTAAAAATTTAAGAAATTTAAAACAAATTTGGTTTTTATTGTTAAATTTCTACTAACAAGAAGAATGTCAGACAGGTTCAAGTGTTTCATATCACCAGGTGAGCTGGGAGACCAGGTGAGAAGAGTCTCATTGGGAAGGTCAGTGGTTTTCCCCCAAAACTGTAAGGAAAACTTGTTACATTGTCAGCTGTGGCTTTTCTACGTCAAACAGGCTACATTCACTCTGCATGATGATCATGTTTAAAGTGTGGTATGCGATTCTAATCCAATACACGTCTTTTTGTCAAATTCAGTTAATATCTCCTCACGGTCCGCTAGCTGTCCCTTGAGTGTGTGCGCTGAAAAACCTCCGGTGTGTGTACTCAGCCCTGGCTCTGTAAATGGGAAACACACAAAGCAGCTCGGACCGAGCCACACAGCACTATTCCAGCCATGATGTGTGTGTCAGGTAGCGTTCAATGACTTGCCCACGGACATTCAGCTGACTTTCTAGTTTAAGATCTGCTGGTGTTGTGATGTTAGCTGTAGCAGCAGGAGAGTTGTGAGCGTCGCTGTCTGGAGCTGGCGTGCTGGCTCTGGGAAACCGTCTTGTCCTCTCTGGCTGTTAGCTTCTTAGCAGCTCAGCTAACCCACAACCTAGCTAATTTTAGTTATATTACTTGCTGTGTTGTTGTTCGCTCTGTATCATGGTATTTGTTGTGGTATTGGATTTCTCCAGAATCGCTTATCCCACCTTTACTGAATCTCTAAATCTATAGTAGTACGTATGACAGGTTAGGGGTCTCTCCTTCCTTATTCCCCCCCTTCCTCATTTATTTCAGTTGATAAGGTGTTCAGTTAAACAAATGTTCAGTTAAACAAATGTTTAACATGGAATCAAGCTTTTTGCACTGAAGCTCCCCTCACTGGTGATAGAAAATGGCATCATCTGCTGTGATATACAGTTTATAACTTCCTGGTTAAAAGCTTAGAGCAAAAAGCATAGAAACAATGATGATATGATAATGAAGTTGCAGATAGGTGTCTGCTAAACTACTACCATTATAAACAGTGATTATACAGACCTAGTTTAGTGCTGAAATGAACATTACAGTTCGAACTAACAACAGGTTACAACTGAAATGAAGACCGTCAGTACATTATGAACAGTGGTGCAGTTGTTTAGCTTGGTAAACAAAGTGAGTAAACTACGCAGTCATTCACTATGAATCTTTCAAATAAATTGAATGAAACAATTAGATTTTCATAATTTCATAACTTCATAACTTCCACCCATAATAATCTGAAAGATACAAGGTTTATCCTAAAAACAGTGAAACTAAACTCTTCTTCACAATGAATTTTGGTCTCCAGCAGCTCCTGAGGGAAATATCTGGCTCTTTAGCTGCTAAATGCTCCACTATGTTCACCAGCTGACTAGCTTTGTTAGAGAGCAGCTGAGGCTATGTAGAGCTGAGTGGAACTGTAGAGTCACTGATCATTTTCTGTGGGTTTCATATTACACATAGTCATTAGATCCATTGATGATATAAAATATTGATTAGTGCGGCTTCCATCTAGTTTCCTTTTTTCTTCAACATATTAGACAGAACTTTCAGATTGTACATACAGTGGTGTGAAAAAGTGTTTGTGATTTCTTATTTTTTTGCATGTTTGTCACACTTAAATGTTTCAGATCATCAAACAAATTTAAATAGTCAAAGATAACACGAGTAAACACAAAATGCAGTTTTTAAATGTAGGTTGTTATTATTAAGGGAAAACAAAATCTAGGAAATCCAAACCTACATGGCCCTGTGTGAAATAGTGATTGCCCCCTAAACCTAATAACTGGTTGGGCCACCCTTAGCAGTAACAACTGCAATCAAGCGTTTGCGATAACTTGCAATGAGTCTTGTGTTGCTATTAAACATAAATGTCTAATGCAGAATAATTATATATGAATGTGATATACAGTCGACAATGTTCCTCAACCACAAAACAGGTAGATGAAATTGAAGCAAAAGGAAAAATACAGTTGAAAATGTGATTATGTCACATCTGTCTTGCCAGCTAACTCTAAACATTTCTCCAATGATTCTAACTTTTTAGTTATTCGATTCGGTTTTGGACCATGTCGCAGAAATCAGCTAATTCTGCCTGCCATATAAAGTTGTCAAGTGCAGCTTTCAGTGTCTTTCATAATCACATGATTTAACACTCCCATGAAACGGTAGTCATGAGCTGCAGAGTGAATGTAGCCACTTTCAGAGTTAATGTTCCTCATAGCCTCTTGAGGGAAAACGTGCTTTATAGCGCTGAGACAGTCAACAAATTCATTTCATCACAGAGGCTTTAGGGAATCAGCTCATCAGTGCAATGAGATAACTTCTGTTATGAATTGGCGCTATATAAATACAATTGAATTGATGCTGAATGTTGCCGTAAATCTTGACGTGCGGTTGCTGTGGCAGAGCTGTGTGCTTCAGTCTGTGGACCACACACATACTTGAGGGCTTGCATTGCACCATATCAGTGTAGTGATCTGTATGTATGAATGTTTTATGTGTGCGTGTGTCCTAGACCCACAGGAATGGAAGCACTTGTCACTTTCCATATTTCATCACACGTGGATCTGCACAATCCAAGCAGCACATTTTTTCTAACTTTTCTAACTTCTGCATTGCCAAATAAACAAACTCGTGGTTAAACTTATAAACACGTTTATTTTTTTTCCAGCTATTGACTTTTAAGAGCCACTTGTACGGCTGATATGGGTCTGGGGAGGTTGTTCAATACAGTCAGGGGTGCTTAATGACCTCTGATGCGTGTTAACTGTCAGGAAGGGTTTAAAGGACATTGTTGTTTTATCTTTTTTTAATTTCAGTTATCAGGTTTTATGCTGCTGTATATGTGTGCAAATAAAAAAACTAAAACTGAACTAAAGCTAAATGTATCCTACTAACAAGGATACGTTTGTGTAGCCGCAGCCTGAAATAGCTTATTCCTCTGTGCCATTGAGCTCCATTTTTGATCTATTCCCAAAAAATGTTTAATTATGCATTCTCAGGTATGCACTTCTGTGTTCACACTGCTTTGTAAGTTTGAGGAGCTGAGAGTCATAAACTACTGTAGACCTGCCGTGTTCATGATGAAGGAATATGTGACCACACAAATGAAGCTCTATGGCACCCAGGTGAGCTACTTGAGGCTTGGCTGCACAGAGAAAACTTGTTAGTTTTGGTCTTTCTTGGATAGTAATAAATAAATAATTATTTCACTGTGTCATGTTCCTGAAGCAACACTCCCCCACCAACGCAGTCCTTTTTTTAAACACAGTGCTATTTTCAGTCTGAACGCCCGGTAACAGACTCTTTCACTCTGTGGTGGATCTTGTTGTCTGCTTTCAGCAGGTTTCAGCTCTTTTGGCATGGTCGATGTTTGTCCTCATGTCACCCTGTATCTGAAAGCTATTTTCAAGTTGGACAAAGGATCGGAGCTCCAACACCTCATCCTTTGCATGCTGAAAACAACACTATTGCCCAGTGAAGTTTAGCCTTTAAAGTTTGAAGGCTGCTGCTCCTGGTTCAGTAACTTTTCAGCATCCCATTCTTATTTAGACTTAACCAAAGCACCAAAAAATAGACTCTGGCTGATCCTCTCTGTCATTCCTTACAGTAACTCAGCCAAAGACTTGACATGTGGACCTGCTGAATGAAGGTGCTTGTGAAGTGCAGGTTACCATTTCCAGACAGATTTGACCGATAGGGAGCCTCCACTGTATTCAGAGTGTGAACTCCTGACAACATTCAGGCTGCTCGTGGCGGTTATGAGCAGAGACATTGTCCAGACTGTAAAACTCATAAACTGCAGATGTGTACATCAGGAAACTGTTGGACAGTTTTGGATGTAACACCTGATTTGCTTCCAAGCATTACAGACCAACCGCTGTCTTTTTCATTTTGTTGGCTAATTTCTGCACTTATCAGAATGTCTTTGCCATGTCCAGGCCTTTGGAGACTTGCAGATCTTTTGTAGTTGGTCAATCAGTTAAAAGCCTTCCATATGTTTTTTTTTTTTTTTTTTTAATTCTCTGAATCTATGGACAGGGATGAATCATCGTCCCAGTAAGAGGAAAGACGTGACGCCCCGTAACTCCAAAGTAGTTTTATTTACATGTTGTGTGTAATCCTAAGTTCAAGGATCACCTGGTGTTGTTCACAGATGGAGGGTGTGTGAACCCCGCCGCTTCACTGTGAAGTCGAGACTTCTGGAGAGCTGTGTGCACTCACTGTTAGCTGTTGATGGTCAGTAAATCTCTCCTAATTGTCGGGTGGCTGCTTGTTACACCATAATGTCTTGTTTTCTATTTCTACTCGTGTTAAATAATGAAGACATGACGTGTGGAAGCTTTGGAGTTGTTTAAAGGTACTTTTGAGCTGAGTTACAAAAAGTAAAATAATGAATAATGTTTCTAATTACTTTTACTGTTGAGTAATTAATATAGCCCGACCGATATTGGATTTTTGAGGCCGATACTAAGATCAATATTTGGGAGTTTAAAAAAATCTGATAATGATATATTGGCCGTAATTTCTTTGTTTTTTTTACATACAGTCACATACAATCTTGAAAGGATCCCTTAGATTAGTTATTTTTTTAAAGAATTGTGACCAAGATACATACTCAGCGTGACATTTTGTTATGTACAGATCAACCTGTCAGTGCTCTCTGGTGGACAAACTCTGTAATGGAGACACTGTTTCTACTTTACACTTCTTGTTACTTATCAGCTGACATACACACCGATACTGATATATCTGCAATAAGCTAATATAGGCCGATATATTGGCTCCGCCTATTTATTGGTCTAGCACTAGTGATTAGTAAAGTAATATAATTCAAATTAGTAATATGTAATAAGTAATCAATTACATTTTTCAAGTAACTTGCCCAACACTGCTCCTCAGTAACATGCTCTCAGTGCTCCTGAAGCACACTGACTGTTGGTACTATGGTTTTTACAATATTTCAGTGCGACGCTCTTCTGGTATAAATTAGTGAACTGTGATCTGTAATATAAAATTATGCAAATAAACTGGAAACAAACATAACTGTATAAATATTTCAACTTCAACATTACAGTTATGAAATGCTTTGTCATATGTTCTCTTGGTCTCCGCTGCACCGTCTTTTGATGTGTTCCCCTGACTCTGGATGTACTGGGTAGAAAAGGCAGAATATAATATTTATTATCATTTTCTTGGCTAGTTATTGTGTAAAACTAAAAGCAAATAACTTATCTTTTGTCACAGCGGCTGCCAGACACGCTTATGTCATTGATATTAAGCAGTCTTATGTCAGCATTTGGCTTTTGAAAAACTAATAATTTTGTAAGCTCCCGGCAAATCACTGTTAATCATCATTAGCTTTGCTGCTAACCAGCAGCCAAAGCACCACCAGTTTTAGCCAGTTGGTAACATTTACCATTGTAATTAATCTCTGTATTAACTTATGAAAAAGTATAATAAGTGCACAAAAACTGTAATTCTTGAGTGAGTGTAGAATGACACTTAGGGCAGCATTTTGGTAACTGTGAGTGTAACTCCACAGGAGATACTGTATGTGATATCCTACAGTCAGTTCCTACATATCACAAAGATAACCAGATCATAGCTTACAATGGAAACAGACAACATATTAATCACAGGTCAGCATCTGTAAATCGCATCTATTGAATGCAGGATTCTTTCTCTTCCATCTTTCCTCTGTCTGAGGTCTGCCAACAGCGTCTCTGAGTTTCTGCGCCAGCGTCAGTCTCTCATTGTATTCAGAATCCCTCCATCCCAAAACATGTAGTTCATGACCAGAGGTTGACCTTTTGTTTCCAGAGGTCTTTACTGTGATACAGGTTAAACCCTAACTCCTCCTCAGTTTCTATCTCTGTCCTAAAGTGCACTCTGGAGTATATTTCAGGGGAACATGGTGGGAAAGAAATGTCTGTTTCAGAGGGGATACAGGAACAAACATAAACATCCAAGTGTGACATCATAGGGCATTTCAAAAGTCAAAATTACTGGACAGGACCAGCTGCACATTACTATGTGGAGCCAAGGGCATAATCAGTGCTGTTATAACGCACAGTGAATGTCCAGAATGCAGAAATTAGGGAAGTCATGACTGTGGCCCATGCCAGCAGGCAACTATCTCTTGACCCCGTAGCTTCGTGTTGCATAGGGACACCATTTAAATGAGAGTTGGGAATCATAACTGTATGTTGAGCAAGACAACACGAACAAATTCATTCCTTTTAGTGTTGAATTAGGCACAGATAGCAGGAATGACAAAGAGCAGTGATTAAGCTCTTTTCATGCCAAGGAAGACTTTGGCTGAGCAGCATGATTCAGAGGCAAGCTAAGTCATTGCCTGCTTTACAAAGTCACACTAAACGTTTTGATGGCAGCAGAGAACTAGCACGCAGTCAGTATGTGCTTGATTTGGCCCAACTTATATACATTTTGCTCGAATACTTTGGCTCAGTTTCCATGAGAAAGTTCCAAGATGTAAAACTGAAGGCTGCTAGTGTTGGTCCAAATCGCATCAAAGAAACTTGATTAAAATGACAGTACTATGAATTTTGGATCACATTCTCAACAAGACAAAATTATTGTTGCAAACCTGAGCTCAGTTCAAAGCTGCAACACCTGTGAAGAGCCAGAAATAATCATCAAATGTAATAAAGAGAAGTCCACAGGGACTCCGAATATTGTAGTCCAAAGGAAACCCCAAAAGATTCTATGAGGATACTTTCCATTAATTAATGTACTTCCACATGTCCTCACATTTGTAGCAGTGATTCTAGAAGTACATTAGTGTTGGGTTGCAAATGTTAGAGCACCCATCTCAGACCTATTCAAGTTCAAGTACTGACACTACCAAAATAATTTCTTTTCTGTTCCCAGTAAAGCTCAGTAGCACACTACAATGAAAAAGGACTGACTCTGTACTGAACATATCTCCATTAGTTCCAACTTGTTGGACTTATGCTGTTTTTCTTTGTGCAATGCAAATTAAAGCTAATATTAGCCATCTTTGTAGTGGTGTTCATGTTAATATTTTCATTGCCAGCCTCAACAGAACAATGTAGCCAACCATGGAGCTTTGTACCTCAGACACTGCATGTTAATTGTGTACCGCCCATCTTTCCTTATGCTTTCCATTCTTTCCTCTGAAGTTTAACCAAAACATATCTCCAGCTTAACCCAAGACATGAATATCTGAGAGCTTTCAAGATCCAAATAACATGGCAGCATAATGATATCCAAACATACCACTCTTCGTAGTTGTCTTTCTACATAAGGTATGCACACATTTAGAAAAGTGATCTCGGGATCAAGTGGAAAATGAAATCCAAATATGCCTTTACAAAAATGAGGCTGCTGTTATGAAGCTTGACATGACCTAGCGTGGCTTCACTCGGCCTGCTTGTATTATCCGTTGGCTCTGAAACCCTTTATAATTGCAAGGCCCTGGGAAGGAAGAACGCCAAACCAACCAACCCCGTTTGGAAGAGAAAAAAAACAGAAAAACACCAGACAACAACCAGATTGCCTGGCAAGCTTGAAGTCAGAGGTTAACACTGCACTTTGACTAGATATAAATAAAGAAATACAGAATCAAAGGCCTGGTACAGATGGTCAGAAAAACCATTTTGCACCCATTAAGCCCGTTTTTCTCCCGTGGAGAATGCATGGCATAGCAATTGAGTTCCCCCTAGACATTCTGCACCTCCCTCTCTTCATCCTCCTCCTCACTGATAAGATATTGTGCTCTGGGTCCTCACCACTGTGAGGACCCCTTAATGTTAAGTTAACATTAAGATACAGGTCTGTGTGAGGGGATTTCCTGTACACTTTATGCTCCCATCAGTCTTCACATGAACACAGGTGTCTTAGCAACAAAAGGCTGATATATTATCGTGTGTGTATTTGGAGTTTCTGAACTGTTTTAAGATAAATGTCTAATCCAAATTTAATGAAAACCCTTTTTATCTTTTGAAGTTGGTTACTTTTGGCTCAAGTCCATAATGAATGTTGGATTGTTTAGTTTTAAATGGGTGGTACCAGATATTATTGCACATCTCTACCCATATACACATATGGTGAATGTGTAATAATACATTTTATTTGTTTTGGACATTTTGCCCTTACTCACATTCCTCTTCTTGCTTTACTCTCTTGGATTTTAAATGTAACTGTGTAAATTAAACCGTGTCATGTTTTTCTTGCTGTGAAATAATGATGAATCCCACTCCTATACGCTAATCTTAAAACATACCGCTTTAATTAAAGCTGTAATATGGGAATGGTGCAACAATACTGTTTAAACTTGTAGTAACACTAATACTTGAGTTTTAAATAATGAGTGTTGACATGTTTTGTTTGACAGCAACTCTTTACACCATGAGGGACAGCCTAAATTAAATGAAATAAATGATTCTCACCCTTCCTTCCAAAAATCCAATGATTATTACATAATCAAGTCATAATTCTGTGTGTCTGTCTTTTTTGCTCCCTGAATGCAGATAAATGTTACTCCAACCAGACCAGCCCTAAATGTGTCTCCTCGTCCCCTTCCTCCTCAGAGGTGGAGCCCAACTCCTCTTCCTCCTCGTCCTCCATCCTCCCTGTCAGCCAGATGATCGACAAGGTGAAAGGTTACTGCTCCACGCGCTCCGATAACTTCTATAAGAACATCATCATGTCTGACAGCTTTGCCCACAGCACCAGGTTCTAGAACTTTCCTTAGTGTTCTGGGGCAGACCTGGATCCTCCCCTTGTGTTTTGGAACTGCCAGAATTGTCCTAGAAAATGTTGTGATCATCCTCCCCGGCAGCTTCAGTGACAATGTCCTGGAACTGCCCACGATGTTATTTAAGGCTTCGCTTTTGTTCTGGAACTGCAGCCCAACATTCTAGAACCTTTTGTGTTCTGGAATTACTTTTAACATTCTAGAGCTCTCTGACAGCCTCAGCCACAAAGGAGAGTTCTAGAATTCCAAGGGCCATTGCCAAAGCCTGTCCAACACTCTTTGTGTTTTGGAACTGCTCCCAACATTCTAGAACTCTCTGACAGCCTCAACAGTTTAGAATCCTCTGTTTCTGGAACTGCTCCAAGGATTCTAGAATTCTTTCCCAACTTCAACAGCAAAGGAGGGTTCTAGAATTCCAAGGGCCATTACCAAAGCCTGTCCAACACTCTTTGTGTTTTGGAACTGCTCCCAACATTCTAGAACTCTCTGACAGCCTCAACAGTTTAGAATCCTCTGTTTCTGGAACTGCTCCAAGCATTCTAGAATTCTTTCCCAACTTCAGCAGCAAAGGAGGGTTCTAGAATTCCCAGGGCCATTACCAAAGCCTGTCCAACATCCCGTGTTTTGGAACCGCTCCAAGCATTCTAGAACTCTCTGACAGCATCAGCCAGAAAGGAGGGTTTTTAGAACTCTGAGGACCATTACAGAAGCCCCTCCAACATTCTTGAACCCGCCAGGCTTCTGAAACTTCCTGACCAGAATTCTAGAACCTTTCTGACCTGTCCCAGCCATAGACCGTGTTCTAGAACGTTCTCCTGTCAACTATAATGCCTGGATCCTTCCCGCCATCCTCACTTGCCCCTGGAGGTTTGAATCTGAATTCTCGTTGTGCTTTTAATTTGAATGTGTTTAATTTTGTTTCATCATGTACATTGTTGGCAGACATAGCTGCTGTTGGAGCCCCATTAACTATAATTTTAATTGAACTGATTAAAAAAAAAAATCAAGATTTGTTTCTTTATCATCAGAATTCATTAAGGGCTGTTTGGTTTGCGTGACAGAATACAGACAGCTACATGATGTAAACCAGAGCCACCATCTTAATGCACTTTGCTTTGTATGAAAGTGCCTGCTAATCAAGAAAAATCTGCCTTTTCATGCAAAATCTTCAAAAGCCAGCCCAGAGAAAACCCCAGAGACCAAGTAGAGATAATCATATCACATTATGGCTTTAAATCTGGGGTCTCCTGGATAATTAGGGGTGTCTGAGAGCTACGGGTGGTCAGAGAACGTTGGTGCGATTCTACTGTATCATATCAAATTACAGAATCGGCTCACCTGGCTGCCAGACTGTGGAACTAAGAGGAAATGAAAGGGAGCAGAGAGCAGAGAGGGGAGGAAAGGATAAACACGAGGCGGGAAGGTAGAGAAGAGTAAAACAAATTTCTGGTAGAAAAAAAGTAGGCTGTTTTGTTGTAGTGTTTTTTTAATACTGTGATGTGTAAACTGGCCGTTTGTGCATGTGTGTGTGGAGCCATATCCTATGTAAATATTTATCTATTCTATAGTGTTATAATGTGTCCGGATGGTTGCTTTTGTTTATGTCTTCAAGGGGTCCCGGAAGGGCCACCGGGACTGTACATACAAACCCAAACATACTCCAACTGCCCGTGCTGCGTAGGCACAGTCTGCTGCCCTGCCCCCATCAGTGAGAAACAAGTCAGTAGTATCGTAGGATGAAAACAATACAATAGCTACAGACCAGCTGATCAAGGGGATTTTTGGTGTAACTCTCAAACCAAATTAGAGATTATTTAACATATTTATGTTCTATTACAATGTATATTATCATGCAAAACAAAGCTGGTGGCCCTAACGATGCAATGCCCGAGCATATTGACACACATTTTGAATTTATATTTGAAAAATCTCAACTTTGAAAATGTCTTGAAGCTTTGAAATGTCACTTATCCTAGACAAATGTTCCTGACAAACCAGTGCTGTTAGATTTCAAAAATCACACAAGGCAATATTTAATGGTAAGTAGTAATATTTACACTGTAAAGACTGAAGTTCTCTCTACATGGACAACCAAACCGTGAGTCATGGTCAGTGGTTTGAGTATAAATAATAAAAACCAAGCTAATGCCAGTGGCCACTAAAGCTCGGCTCTCTGTGCACGTCAGCCAAAGTTTATGGCAACAGCATTACTGTTCAAGTGAGGAATCTTGTTTGTGATTAAATTCTATTTTTTTATTCAGCAATTGGTAATGACTTTGTTTTTATGATAGCAAAAAGAAGTCCTAGCATGAAGAAATACACTCACTGTGCTGCTGCCAGGATGATATTATCATCTGCTGTAAACGGTCCGTTCACTTAAATTACAAAAAAGGTTTTCCCATGCGGTGTCTAGCCATGCACATAGTTTGAGAACACCCACCACCACTAAAATACAGTGGAAGTGAATAGAAATTCACTTGTGGTGCTTCAATAGTCAAAAATGTGTCCTGATTCCTCAGGATAATCTACAGACCTCTCAATTGACATTTCACAAATTTGTACCTAGAAAATAGTTCACTGGAATGCGTTGATAGCGAGGTCTGTTGATTATCCCGAGAAATCAGAACATTGTTTCTGGAAAGACAGTTTTTCATGTGTCATTTTTTGATTATCTTTGCACCACAAGTGAAATTCATGTCAACTGTACTGGAGTGGTGGCAGTATCTAAGGCAGTGGAGAAAACCCCAACACAGAAGAAAACTCATTGCACGGCTTGATAACACAAGCAGTGAGAACATTTTTATTTTTGGGATTTGGGTGGACTGACCCTAATGAAACAAGTGTGTACAGTGGGGTCTAAAGCAATGAGCCCAACCAAGAGCTCTGTTATTTCATCATTTATCAAAAATCATCCATATTTGTTTATTAAATATTACACAAGTCATAATATCAGTATCAGGTATGTCCCCATTATTCCA
Organism: Siniperca chuatsi; assembly: GCF_020085105.1. Lineage (NCBI taxonomy): Eukaryota > Metazoa > Chordata > Actinopteri > Centrarchiformes > Sinipercidae > Siniperca > Siniperca chuatsi. The sequence goes on from NC_058057.1 coordinate 27,489,102, forward strand.
TCACTTTATAATAGAATAGTAAAGCTACAGCATTTGCATTTGGTTTGAAACCTCAGACTTCAAACCAGCCTGTCAACAAGCCTTGAAGCATAATAACACTCAATATCCTGTTTGTAAATGAATATTGAAGCCAGAAAGGATGGCATGCCTCTTCAGAAAATAACAAGGTTCCTCTATGGACTTCTGCATGCAGCCATCTCCTCATGTAAGATCTCCAATTGCAACTGTAAAGTCCCAACTTGAATTGATGAGTAAACACGACTTTTCTCCGGTCATTAGCAGTGACTGTTCGGTCATCAGCAAAGAGGTTTTGGAACCAAGAGAGGTTACTGTCCCGTTAAGGCTGCAGGTTGGCAGTTTTCTTTCATTAACTGCGATAGGACTTTCTGTTCAGTTGCATTTGTATCGTGGATTCCACAGAGATGTTCGGTTGCTGTATCAGTGAAACTGACTTGATGTACTGCCTTGGTCATTTTAGGGTTCTGTTTAGACTTCGTTTGGATGAAAAAGTTATAGTTTGTAAAAGTCGCTTGACCGTGTGTTGCACTGCCTCATTAAAAACTTTTAACGTAGCTTCAGTTTGGTAAATGGAATATTTTTCCAGCACTAAGGAGGACAGTTGTGGTTAACACTTTATTTTCCTAATAATTTCCAAATAAGTTCTTGAAGATTTCTTGGAAAGGACTTTGTAATTTGGTACCAGTTATAGAGAAAGTAGAGGCACGGTTCTGAGACTGTTGTTTTTATTTAGTTAGTTGCATTGAGTTTAAGAACAGCTGTTGATTTCCACAGGAACTTCCTTTAAAGAAAAGCTCAATTTAAACCCAACTAAAACTGTATTCATCATTCATTTATTCCTGAAAATGTTCATATGTTCAGCTGACCTGCTGTCTGTGCACTGACTAAATGAATCTTGAGGTTATGCTAGTTTAGCATATCATTAAAACGAATTAATTGGCAGAGTACCAATTGAACACTGTCTCTATTTTACCTATAATTCATAAAATTACGTCAAAGTTCTTGCACGCCAGAAAGTCTTACTGACAGGTGTGTAGCATCAAAAACTGACTGTAAAAAAGGCAAAACTTCTCTTCCCTTTACATTTCAGTTTGTCAGGAGCATTTCTTTTGAAGTTCAGAAAATGTCCATTTCTGTGCACAAAAAAAAAGAATTGTTTTTGATAAATGATCAAAACAGATCTTGGAAATGGACTTTTTGGACCCTGCAGCACTCATCCATCATCCTCCAGTTTTACCTTGATGTGGCCATAAAAGAGAATTAGTTCATCATTTGTGTCACTTTAAATAATTTTATGGTGGCAATGTGTCACACTTTCTTTTGTCCAAAATGTTTAGTGACTCATTCCAAAAGATAAGTGGAAAGAAGATAAACCCAGCACACATGCAATGCAGGCACACTGCTTTTTTTTCCGAAAGGGGAAGACAATGCATGTTTTGTTTGTGCCATGTATTGTTGTCAAATGCTCATAGCTGAACATGTTTTCCTTATTCTTATGTTTCCCGTGTGATATACGTTTATTTATTTTCTGGATGTACTGTTTCTCTCAGCCTCTGTTTGTTTAAGCAGACAATCCTCAGTACTGAGAGGACGAACACACAGACCGGTCTGAATTCTTTTAGAGGTTTAGATTCGGGATCTTTGGACCTCGACTCGTCAGCTGTTGGCTCTCCAGACTTCTATTGTCCACACGGAGCCAACAGTGTTCAACACCACTGACTGTCAGGCACCGTGGCCCACGTTGGTCTTTTCTTTTGCCCAGAGTGGTGGAAGAATGTATTTTTCAGCCCTTTAGAAACAAACCAAAGACTGTGAAAGAAGAGATGAAGCCCCTTTGGCAGCTCCAGTGGCATAGCTCAGTTATTCTGTCAGTCCCTGGCCTGGATTCAGCCTGAGGGTGGAAAACAGAGACTGCTAAATATGAAGCACTAAATGAAGGACAACTGGAGATTGAATCCTCTAAATTATCCAAGTGACAAAAGTCCTTTTCATTTAGAGTCTAGTGTCACAAGTTGGCCCTGTGGCTTCCATCTCTGTTGTTGGCCCTGGTTGAATTATTCATTTCATTGCAAAACAGTTGTTTTAGCCTACAGAGAGAACACATCAGAACACAGCAGAGGGCCGACTTTACACAAAATTGAACTAATTTATTCCAATTTAAAAATGTTTTTCAGATCATCTATGGACCAAATCTAGGCCTGTATTTGTTGCTGTCTACATAGGGCTCAGGGTGTCATCATCGATTTCCCCTGAAAAATGCAGATTTTTTTAAAAAGTGGAGGTCAAGAGCGGTAAAGGAACATGTCACCCAGTGCAACAGTGTGGCTTACTGATGTGTTTTAATAGTTTCTGGACAATGATGGAGCTCTATGGCTCAGAGGGAGTAGATACAGCAGGCTGTGATTCACACACAACACCTGTTAGCAGATACGTTCACTGCTGTTTGAGTCTGAACGTGAGATTTGTATATAGAATATCACCTTATCCTTTCCAGCTGTCTTGCAAGAACAAATTTCACAGTGAAGCTTCTCTTGTGATGAGCTTAGCGGAGAAATTATAATTATAATTAATTGTGAGTGACAAACACAAATGAGTTGCTGATAAAGCACCAGACTCCCTCCAAATAAGTAATAAAACAAGAAATGGTTAAATTACAGAGTGGTTGCGTGACAATAATCTCAGCTGAACAAACTGGTCTCAGCTGGTGCAGTAGCTCAGAAAAAAGCCAGTAAGTGGACCTTTGAGTGGAGACTATTTTCATCACCCATGCTCTTCAGAGGTCAACATTAAACTGCCATCCTGAAGTACAGCGTGTTTGAATTGACTTTATTTCATTGTTGAGATAAAAACCAAAAGTACACCCCTGTTTATTGTCCATATGACTCCCAATATACAGGTAATGTCCCCTTACACTGCCTGGCTTATGGTAACCACCACTATCTAGGATCTATAGAATAGTTTTATAATTTCTCTCTTCACGTAACAGTTCAGCAGAAGGTAACATTGTGGTCACTGCTCACTCAGATATATAAACAGAAATCACCTGTTTTTGGTTAGAAAGTTGAATGCACGTGGTGCTGAGGTCCTGTGTAATCTCTCAGCGCTGCATTGCTTAGAGCCAGACGGTCGCACAACAAGATTGTATTTATAAAATGGTTCCTTTGTTCTGACTAAACTGTCCGCACGGTCTCAACTGTGTTCAATGAAATGTCTTCTAACCCAACAAATATCTTTCAGTCTATCATGTGGCTTTTGTCTTCTCTTACATGTCGTATGTACAGTTCCAATTAATTTAAATATTTCTCCAGTAACTCTGCACTATGTCTAGCTGATGAGTATGATACCAAATGCAGATATGTTCTGAAGGGGACTGTAATTGTTGTTTAGTATTTGTATTATTAGAATTATTATTATTCTGTAAACACTTTTCTGCACCAGGCGATGCTGTTTTATGGTTTGTCGGTAATGTTATTATCTGGAAGCTCACTTCAGCATCTCAACATTAAAGGGAGTTAAAAGTTCTGAAATGTTCAGAGGTTGATTCAAGCTTTTTTCCAGTTTTACAGAGACACGTGAAGGTGGAAGCGTTATTTATTTATTTATTTATTCATTTTTAAGGGTGATTGCTGGCTTGTTGTCTGACAATACAAAAATACTGTATATATGGAGTCCTATAGACTGGAGTTTTTTTCCAGACAGGTCAGTTAACTGGACACGTTAAACCCAAAATCACATTCTGGATGTTTGGTTCAGACATGAAACTCTCCTGGTTGAGTCATCAGTACAAAAGATTAACAGCTGTGTTTGGAAAACTCTGGCTTTTCTTAAATAAAAAGTACAAGAATAGAACCATAGAAACTGATGGAGAGAAGTCAAATACAACTCCCAAGGTGCATTTCAGTAACAAACCAATCACAGAGCTTAAAATGCCACGCTAGTGGCACGACTCTAGTGACGGCAATGCTGCTCTGTCGGTCGGACTGAAATATCTCAACAACTATCGGATGGATTGCCATGGACTGTAATACACACGTTCATGCTCCCCTCAGGATGAACTGTAATAACTCTGGTGACTTTTCATCTAGCGCCGCCATCAGGTCGCCATTATGGCCAAATACCCACAGAACTAATGACGTTCCCATCAGCCTCAGCTGTGCTTGTTTACTGCTAATTAGCAAATGTTAGCATGCTAACAGGCTACACTAAGATGGTGATCCTTGTAAACATTACACGTACTGTTAGCATCTAGTTAAACGCATTACGCATGAGTACAGCCTTCACAGAGCCGCCAGCATGGCTGTAGACTGTTGTCTCACTCGTCTGCATGTATTTATGATCTGTATACATAATGTGAATGGTGCATTGACCTGTGGTCCTAATGTGCAACACACATCAATGGCGACATATGGCGGATGTGCCATGCAGACCGAAGGTACAGTACCTGGGGTGCTTTGATCGGGGGGGTGACCCACATCATACACCACCAGTGTGTATTGCCCTACATGTTTCACTAGTTTCCTAACTCTCAACCAATGAAATCAGCCAGTGTTACAAGCCTCTGACAGACGGAAACATGACGTTCTGCCCCACTGGTCTTTCATCTCATACTGTGGCCATAGATCAGAGCATATAAATTTCATAAAGTTGTTACAATGTGGTGTTTATTCAGTCATTGTATAAACTGTGCAGATGTTAGCTATGCATTTCCTGACCGTGTGTGTGCAGATTGTGTTTGTAGTTGTTTGTGTGACAGCTTGGACTCGGACTGATCTCAAAACTCTCCAGGAACTCCAGCTGCTGCGGTTGCAGTGGAGACAAATATCTACGGGAATAACTCCCGGCCGCCCGTGGTAAATTTGCGTCCACGTGCAACTTCCCAGTGACTTTGCCTGCTGTTGTGCTGTTTCTTAAATTTGCATTCAGTCTAAACACACCTTTAGGATTGCCTATGTGAATATAAGGCTCAGGCTTTTATTACTGCAAAGCCTCAGAGATACATGTTCACACCACAGTCCATCTTTTTATAGCCTGGATGTTGTTACACATTGAGCCATTCCCTGCTTGCGGCCAATCCTCCATTTGACCTCCAGCATGGCGTCAGCTGTGGTTTCCCCACCTCAACACTATCTTCACTTCATTAGCCAATCACAACACTGGGATTTATCCTTAAGCGTGTGGTGAGGTAGCTAATCCACTAAACACAGAGTGAGAAATGTGAAATCTGCCAGGAGTCAAAGGAGAGAAAACACAAGCACTACCAGATCATTTATCACACAGTGTATAGAGATAAGGTGGTGGCTACACACAGTGCACTTAGACAAACCAGAGATTGCTGTGGTTTCATTGGCTTCACCCTCTTGAATCATGAAATTGATTTTAATCCTGCTGGATGAAGTCTGTGGTTTGGAAGCAGAAGTGTTTCTGAGGTCAGAGAAGGATGCTGCTGCAGACAGAGGAGGATTATCAGCGGGTCCTGAGCTGGGCCGGAGAAAAGAGGTGATACTACGCTTCGCTGCTTCAGTGTGGTCCAGGTTAGGCATGCTTTGATAACCTTTGCTAACTCTGAAATCCTTACTGTTTAGTAACCATGGAAATGTCGGATTTGAGGGTCTCATTTGGAAGTTTTGGTTTCTAACAAACTAAATGTGATTTTAAGAGAGGTTGGTGCTTTAACAATACAGCAATGTACACAGCATTTCTTTTTCTTATAATTGGAAAATATGATAATAATAATAAAAAAAATGCTATTTGTTAGATTAATATCAACATATATAAATGCTTACATCTGTAGGCTGCTCTTCACACTGCTATACATAACACCTCAAACACAACAGGCTTTACTGACGCTCTGATGACTTCACACATATCTTCATCAAAACAAGAAATTAAAATGAATCAGCACTTTGACATGGTGCTATACAATTCTAGTCATAGTAGAGCGGCACACTATTTACTAGTTACTTTGTCGTAATTTGGAAATTTGATATGACGAAGCACTGAAAGAAAGAAAAACTTGTTTGCCAAACCAGCCGTCATGATTTATTCATTGGGTTCAGGCTGTCAGACGTGACGGACGAGCTGTTACAGTCGTTACTCCAGATTACTGTGGTCTGGCAACAGTAGAACTCTGAAATTCCCTCATCTATCATCCCATGAAACCAATAACAATAAATAAAACCAATTAACATGACTGACAGACGATTTGTTTTGCCATTTCATACCACTGCACTGTTGTTGAACTCCACACAGACACACACTGACTATCTGTGGCGCTAAACAGGCTGAAGAGAAGTGTCGTTTGAACCGTGATGACTGTCACCGTCTCGGTCCCTCCTCTCCAGCCACGGCCCTAATTCCCCCGGCCCCTTCATTTTCCATCTGTCCACCAGATGCCCTCTGACTTTCCCTCCTTTCCCCATCACCTGGCTGCCCCACCCGTCTTCATACCTGTTCCCACTTCCCTCATCTGCTCTGCAGTTGCCTGGCCTTCCCCACCTCCTCACCTGCATCTCAATCCCTCATCCGCCTCTCACTTTATTCACTGGCCCCGTTACATTGTTTTCCTGCCAGACCATTAAACTTGCTATGTACCTCATGCCTTTACTTTCAAGCCAGAAGCCGAACCTGCCTGCCTGTCTGCCTGCCTGTACCTGTATCTGTCTGCCTGCCTGTACCTGTATCTGTCTGCCTGTACCTGTATCTGTCTGCCTGCCTGTACCTGTATCTGTCTGCCTGTCTGCCTGCCTGTACCTGTATCTGTCTGTCTGCCTGTACCTGTATCTGTCTGCCTGTACCTGTACCTGTATCTGCCTGCCTGCCTGTACCTGTATCTGTCTGCCTGTCTGCCTGCCTGTACCTGTATCTGTCTGCCTGCCTGTACCTGTATCTGTCTGCCTGTACCTGTACCTGTATCTGTCTGTCTGCCTGTACCTGTATCTGTCTGCCTGCCTGCCTGTCTGCCTGCCTGTACCTGTATCTGTCTGCCTGCCTGTACCTGTATCTGTCTGTCTGCCTGTACCTGTATCTGTCTGCCTGTACCTGTACCTGTATCTGTCTGTCTGCCTGTACCTGTATCTGTCTGCCTGCCTGCCTGTCTGCCTGCCTGTACCTGTATCTGTCTGCCTGTACCTGTACCTGTATCTGTCTGTCTGCCTGTACCTGTATCTGTCTGCCTGCCTGCCTGTCTGCCTGCCTGTACCTGTATCTGTCTGCCTGCCTGTACCTGTATCTGTCTGTCTGCCTGTACCTGTATCTGTCTGCCTGTACCTGTACCTGTATCTGTCTGTCTGCCTGTACCTGTATCTGTCTGCCTGCCTGCCTGTCTGCCTGCCTGTACCTGTATCTGTCTGCCTGCCTGTACCTGTATCTGTCTGCCTGCCTGTACCTGTATCTGTCTGCCTGTACCTGTACCTGTATCTGTCTGTCTGCCTGTACCTGTATCTGTCTGCCTGCCTGCCTGTCTGCCTGCCTGTACCTGTATCTGTCTGCCTGTACCTGTACCTGTATCTGTCTGTCTGCCTGTACCTGTATCTGTCTCCCTGCCTGCCTGTCTGCCTGCCTGTACCTGTATCTGTCTGCCTGCCTGTACCTGTATCTGTCTGTCTGCCTGTACCTGTATCTGTCTGCCTGTACCTGTACCTGTATCTGTCTGTCTGCCTGTACCTGTATCTGTCTGCCTGCCTGCCTGTCTGCCTGCCTGTACCTGTATCTGTCTGCCTGCCTGCCTGTCTGCCTGCCTGTACCTGTATCTGTCTGCCTGTCTGTCTGCCTGTACCTGTATCTGTCTGCCTGCCTGTCTGCCTGCCTGTCTGCCTGCCTGTACCTGTATCTGTCTGTCTGTCTGTCTGTCTGTCTGTACCTGTATCTGTCTGTCTGCCTGCCTGCCTGTACCTGTATCTGTCTGCCTGTACCTGTATCTGTCTGCCTGCCTGCCTGTACCTGTATCTGTCTGCCTGTCTGCCTGTACCTGTATCTGTCTGCCTGCCTGCCTGTACCTGTATCTGTCTGCCTGCCTGCCTGCCTGTACCTGTATCTGTCTGCCTGCCTGCCTGCCTGTACCTGTATCTGTCTGCCTGCCTGCCTGTACCTGTATCTGTCTGCCTGCCTGCCTGCCTGTACCTGTATCTGTCTGCCTGCCTGCCTGTACCTGTATCTGTCTGCCTGTCTGCCTGCCTGTACCTGTATCTGTCTGCCTGTCTGCCTGTACCTGTATCTGTCTGCCTGTCTGCCTGTACCTGTATCTGTCTGTCTGTCTGTTAGCCCGTCTGCCTCTCCTGTCTGCAGTTGCTCTTATTCCTTGCTGCCTCACACTCACCAGCCGTGACAATAACACACACTGACCTGTCACATGTTACGTGGGCCAGTTCCCAGTTTTTGCTCTGTTTTTAGTCCATTGTCATTAAAGAGTAACTTAACACCGCCTGTAAATCTTGTTGTTGCCGACCTCCTGTGGTTGAACTCACCTTGCTGCAGTGATGTACAGGTGTATTCCAGGACCCTGTGACATCACTGTTGGGTGTGGTCGGAGGTAAATCAGGCTTTTCAGCCTGGTGTGAAGTTACTCTTTAAAGACGTCTTAATGCTCTTATTTTTGCTCGGAGGGTCGAGGAGGGATCCCTGAGGAGGCTTTCTATGTATGTTTGCAAGAGACCAGCCTTCACAAACGTCTTATCAGATCGACACACCCTTTTATTAGAACTATGTTATTGATTGGTGCTTTAAAAATATTTTTGTGGCACTTTATGAATTTATTGGAAAGTAGACAGTGGAGAGATGGCACAAAATAAGGAGAGGGGGGAAGGGGCGACACCCCACCTGGACCCTGCAATTTAGTTTTTTTCTGATTCACCATGTTTAAAATGAGCAGATCTGTGATCTCTGAAAGCCTGACTAACAAAGGAACCATAAAACAATAACTTATTTTTGTGGTTCATAATTTTTCAAGATTTGAGTCTCTTTAAGCTGCATATAGTCTCATAGTCAGTCAGAGCAGGAGAGTCTCTGGACTTTATTTACTGTTATCTTTCAGCAATAAACACATTTTAATTGTCCATCAGGCTCATTTCCATTCAGTCACATGTAACGCTGCAAATCAGTCATTTTGAATTGAGCTGTAATTACAACATTTCTGTTCTCCCTCAAATGTTTAGGTCACTGAATTATTCCTACACATTTTCAGATCACTGATAACTCACCTCTCCCTCTTGTCTTACATCAGACGGACTAAGATGCAAATGAGGAGACATTAAAGACAAAAGAAGCACCTCCAGTCACCTGATCATCACATCGACCTGTGCACCTACATCTCATTCCCTAATCAGTCCCTCAGTGTGCACTTAGAGTTTTAAAAATACCAATACACCTGAGCCTGCACACTGTCTGAGATGCCTGGATCTGTGCCACCAGAAAGAAAGTTACTTGGATTATGGTTTTTGGATGTTTGTCTGTCAGATATCCACCATTGTCCAACTTCACTGTCAGTGCGCTGTTGCTGTTCCCAAAATCATATTAAGAGTTTTTTTTCTCTGAAAGAAAAATATAAATATTTCAAAAAGCTTCTGGACTCTGTAACATATGTGATGTATCTAATCATGATGTGACATCTTGGGACGCAGCTATCATTTTTTGGAGGTGAATTTGAGGAAACAGGAGGAGGGAGCCTTCGCTCATTACCGCCTCTCTCTCTAAATTAACCTTACTCTCCATCTTGCTTGACCTTCCCCCCTACATACCTCTCGAGTCTCCCCTTCTCCCTCTGTTCCTCCTCTAGTTTCAACATTTCCTCTCCACCTTTCCTTTTCCTGCTCAGGAAACGATTGGTACTCAAGATGGAATATGAATATACATGCAGTGTTATAATCAAGCCCCTGTTGCTCTGTGAATTGAGCATGATGAATATTACTGAAATTCTCCTTTTGCCTTAAGAAGGGAAACGTCAAGGAACCAGTGGAACACAGAGCAGTGGCCTGTTGGGTTTCAGTGTCTTGCTCAAGGAGACTTCAGCAGGGTTGATATTTGCCATAATGGGGCTGTTCTGCCAATGAGGATGATGTCAACAAAGCCAATAACATAACAAATAGTCAATCATGTAATCAGCTGCTCTATTGTCTTTTTGACGTCATGGTGTAAAGAGCGTGCTGCGTTCTGAGTTCAACGAATCGTTGTCCACTGCCGTTGATACACAGGCAACAAAGTGAAAATGAACAGTTGTATTCCTTTATCTGGAAAATTCAAAGAAGCACAGGCGCCATTTTTATTGGCCTCCCAGAAATGCTAAAGAGCAAGCTGACTGAAATCACCTCAAAATAAAGTGGAGACAAAGTTGAAATAAACATCACTGTGGATTTGGCATGACTACATGTTATAAAGAAACATACTGTTTGCATTAAAAGTGTATTAAAATAGCAGATACTCTGTGCAGGTGGGGACGTTCAAATGCAAATTAAGTCGGCTAGTTATAATGCAAATTTAATGGACATAATTCAACTGTTAGGCTACATTTCAAATAGGCTAGCTTTCTGATATATTCATGTTATCATTAGATGTGCAGCCAGATGTGCAGTACTTCTTCCAGCACTGAGCTGATGTGATGACGGACGAGGCAGGAGGAAGCAGAGACAGATCAAAGTAAGTCCTATTTGTTGAGATTTTCTGAGGATAACAGACAGTCTGACTGAAGAATCTATGTAGGATTTAAGTTATTTTGTCAGGAACTAGAATATTAATTGATTTTTTTTATTGTTTATTTCATGTGGTTTTGTTGATTTGGGGCTATTGAGGTAAGTCAAACTCCCAGGCTAATAATGAAACCCACTCGCCCCCGCTTGTGCCTTTCCTAAAATGCATAGAATAGTGTTTTCTGTCAGGATTATATTGTTAATGATGATCATTTTCTTTGTCACATAACAGGCAATTCTTAATCCTCTCTGACCCTGGTTTTAATGGAGTTTCTTTAAAGGTCCAGTGTGGAGGACTTAGTGGCATCTAGTTGTGAAATTGCAGTTTGCAACTATTTGAATACCGCTCGCCTCACCCTCCCCTTCCAAGCGTGTAGGAGAAACTACGGTGGCCGCGAAACTTGTGAAAAACGCTAACGGCCCTATCTAGAGCCGGTGGTTTGTTTGTCCGTTCTGGGCTACTGTAGAAACATGGCGGTTCAACATGGCGACCTCCGTGTAAGGGGACCTGCTCCCTCTGTAGATACAAACAGCTTATTCTAAGGTAATAGAATAATTCCTTATTCTAAGGAAAACACAACAATTCTTATATTCATGTGATTATACACTAATGAAAACATACTATATATAAATTTTCCATTTATGCCAAATAGCTCCTCCTAAATGTTACACACTGGACCTTTAAAGGAAGGAGAGGCCAGGTGAAGTTGCCACGGTTTGATGAAAATATTTTAAACCATCGGATGTGGTCACTGCAGCGGTGAAAGAAGTATTCGGATTCTTTACTTAAGTAAAAGTACGAATACAACAATCTAAAAATACTCAATTACAAGTAAAAGTGCTGCGTCCAAAATGTTACTATTATTAGCAAAATTTACTTAAAGTATCAAAAGTAAAAGTACTTGTTTCCCCATCAGTGATATATTATTGACATTAGATTGTTCATACTGACGCATCAATGCATAAGCAGAATTTTATTGTTGTAGCTGCTCGAGGATTTAACTACATATTATTTACAGAAAGGTAGCCTACTTAAATCCATTGGATCCCTATTTGGGGTCGGGCCCCTTCCAAAGGTTCACAAGATAAATTTGAAGGATGTGAGATGTTAAAGAAACAAAAACAAAAAAAGAGTTGTGTGACCCAAATTTGTATTAATCCTTTGGACTTTTCTGGGCTTTTTCTTCAATCATAGACATCTGAAACATGACAAGGGGCCTCAGATAGACACTGCTTTTTGTTAAAGACTGGTTTCATCTTTAACAATGTGTTGTATTTTAAGTTTATTTTAAAAAATCTTAATCTGAAAAGTAAATAGCTATCTGTAGTTGTATACAATTTCCCTCTGAAATGTAGTGAAGACTAAGTATAAAGTAGTAGAACGGAATGCAATTACTAAGTACCTCAACATTGTACAGTAGCCTACTTGAGTAAATGTACTTAGTTACTTTCCACCACTGGCTCACTGTCATGCCATTGTGAAACTGTGAATGAACAGGACTCTGTTAAAGAAACTGTGGATGAATTGTGAGGCCTGTTGTTCTCTAGCTTCAACAGAAACAGTGGATACAACAGTTAGCAGCTAGGAGGGTTAGCTAACGTTCGTTTTTAAAGTCGTTGCTAATACTATCAGCTAGCTAGTGCGTTTTTGAAAGCCTCATTAGCTAGCAGCGGAGGAGACTCAACAAATAAAAGACCATCTCAGGATCCAGTGCGGCGTGACGGAGCGAGGAGGCCGGTTTGTGAGCAGCTACGGTCAGAGGGAGTGGACTTTTTCCCGAATTGGTGGTTTTGGCATAATTTGATTTGTGACTGGATCAGAATGGCAAGTAGCAGTGGACTGTCGGAGGATGAAGATATGCAGACGGAATGGACACAAATTGGGAGTGGTAGGAAAGGAGGAGGAGGGAGGAAGGATAAAAGAGATAACCAGTCGACATCTTCAGGAAAACGGGTATTAGAAGAGGAGGAAGTGCGAGATGTCTTGAAAAGAAGATTATGATGGAGGAATTTAAGATAATTCTTAAATTTAAGGTGGGGAGCGAGATAACATCGATTAGTCCAATCACTTTGATAACTGGATTGAGGAAGGCAATTGGGGATATAGAAATGCAAAGGTGTTGCGTGATGGCAGTTTGTTGGTGAAATGCAAAAATGTGGAGCAGAGAAATAAAGTGATGAAACTGCAAACAGTGTGTAAAAAAGAAATAATGGAAAGAAGGATAGTTGGTGAGAGGAGAGGAGCTAGGGGAGTGATAACAGGAATCCCCATCAGAGAAAATTTGGAAGAACTAAGGAAAGTGCTGAAAGGAGGAAAAATCACAGGAGTGGGGAAAAAGTGGATAGTGAGTCAGTACTGCTACAGTTCAGGGATGAGGTGCTTCACGGAAAAGTGATGGCTACAGGCTACATGAGCTTTAATGTGAGAGAATATGTTCCTCCTCCCATAAGATGTTATAAGTGTCAGGGGACGGTCATACTGCCAATGTATGTAAAGGAAAACAAAGATGTGGGAGATGTGGAGGAGAACGTGCATATGGGGAATGTGCTGAAGTTAAATATTGTAAGTGCGGAGGAAACCACACAGCAGCGCATGGTGGTTGCACCGTCAGGAAGCAGGCAGTGGAGATTCAAATGGTAAGATCAGAACGGAAAGTAACATATGCAGAGGGTGTGTAAGAGTGAAAGACGAGAATAGGGAGACAACCACAGTCATCCTGACAAAAATGCAGGATCGGTGCAGGACAACACAGAAATATCAATGGACAGGATAGTGCTGTTTTTAGCAGTCATCAGCTGCTCAGAGCAAGCAAAAACCAAGACCAAGAATCAAAATCAGAGCTAAGGCAGCGGCGAAATTCCTAAATATGATAGAATTATCATGGGAAAAGATACATGCTGATCTTAGTCATGGAGAAGGACCTCAGAGACAGCTTCTCGTATCATGCCATAATGTTATTACTATTACAAAGGAATGTCAGCAGTCTGATAGCAAAGGGACAAGAGTTCAAAGGCTACACTGATAAGTTAAGTAGGAACCCAGATGTCATATGCATTCAGGAGACATGGCCCAAGCCAAAGCTGGAGTTCATTATTAAAGTATACACAACGATACACAAAGATAGATACAATGGAAATGGTGGAGGATGTGCAATATTTATTAAAGAAGGTATAAAACATAGACAGTTAAGTAAAGTACAAGAATTAGAAGTAGTAGTTGTTGAAATATGGTGCAAGAAAGAAAATATGAAAATACTAAACTTCTATAACCCATGCAAAAAAGTAGAGAAGGTAAAACTAGAATCAAGACTGGAACACTGGAGAGGTAATGTCATCTGGTGTGGAGACTTCAATGCGCACATCATCTGGTGAAATCCTAGAGGAGCCACTGGCCGAAAAGGAACGGGTGTGTCTGAATGATGGATCAGGCACATGGGTAAATTTGGTGAAGGGTACAGAGTCTGCAATAGATCTTACTTTGGTTTCACAGTCTTTGGTCGGGGAAGTATTTAAAGAAAGCACTATAGGGAGTGATTACTATCCTATATTCACAAGTACTGGAGTAGAAAGGGAAGTAGAACAGGATGAGAGAGAAGGAAGATGGACATTTGAAGAAGCAAATTGGAAAAAGTATGGAGAAATAACTGAAGGAAAATTAAAGGAGGTAAATACGAACTGGACAATTGGTGACCTCAATGCAGAAATCAACTGTATTACTCTAGGAGCGGCAAAAGAGTCAATACCAGAAAGCAGCAGTAATAAAAGGAAAAAGATAGTTCTGTGGTGGACACAAGAAATAAGGCATTTGAAGTCTTGAAGAAAACACATCAGAAACATCAGGGAAAGACCACATAAGTTATTGTATGCTGGGAAACTTAATTAATAGGTGTAAAGGAATATTATTAAGATTATATAATAAGGTATGGGAAGAGGGATGCTTAACAAGTCAATGGAAAGAGTCAGTTATTGTCCCCATATGTAAGCCAGGTAAGGATCCAGGCTTAGCAGACATATATAGACAGATTGCTTTGACGTCACATGTAGGAAAAATTATGGGAAAAAATGCTAAACGAAAGATTAAGTTTTCATTTAGAGACAAAAGATCTGTTAAAGAATTACCAAAGCGGATTTAGAAAAGGAAGAAGTACAACTGATCCGGCTCTGTGTTTAGACAATGAAGTTAGGAGAGCTCAAATGAATAAAGAGAGTTTAGTAGCTGTATTTTTTGATGTTGAGAAGGTGTTGATGAAGGAAGGGTTAATGATCAAGTTACATCAAATGGGAACAAGAGGGAAAATGTGTAGACGGGTTAAAAACGTCTTAACAGCGAGGTGGATATCAGTAAGAGCAGGGAAGGAATATAGTACCAAGTATTGAGTGGAAAATGGAACTCCTCAAAGGAGTATAATCAGTCCGGTTCAGTTCTCAATTATGATAAATGAAGTGTTTAGTAGTCTAGATAGGTCTGTTGGTGTTGCATTATTTGCAGATGACGGAGTTATGTGGAAAAAGGGAAGGAATATAGAATATGTAGTCAGGAAAATGCAAGAGGCAATAAGGAAAGTAGAGGGCTGTGCAATCGATTTTCAGCGGCAAAGACAAAGGCTGTATTTTTCACAAAAAGGAAGATTCAGGACCAGATTAAACTTGAACTCTATGGAGAAAGTTTAGAGAGGGTAGAGTGTTTCAAGTATCTAGGTATCTGGTTCGACAGGAATCTTACCTGGACTACTCATATAGGGAAAAGTTGTTAAAAAATTTTAAAAAGTACTGAATATTGTAAGGTGTTTGAGGGGTAGAGAGTGGGGAGCAAGCAGGGTTTCTTTGAAAACTGTACATATTGGGTTAATCAGGGCGGTTCTAGACTATGGCTGAAAATTTAGATACAATATCAGGCCTCGAAACTCTGCTGTGGGGCCATAAAAACTACCCCAGTACCAGCCCTGCAGGTGGAAATGAATGAAATGCCACTGGACATCAGAAGAACCCAATTAGCACTAACATGCTGGGCCAACGTAAAGGGCCACCAGGAGAATCACCCTACGCAGAAGGTGTTAAAACCACGGCAAGAGAAAGAAAAACGACAGAGCAAGAGCTTCAGCGGCGAATGGAAACACAGCGAATGGAGGGATAGGGGAGATCATGTTAAGCCCCACTGTGCCGTTCTCCGTTGTCCCACCTCGGTTATTAGGACAGACAGTGGTGGACCTGCACCTTCTGGAAAGGAAGAAAGAGAGAAATATAGATAGGAACCAAGTTGGCAGATATCTAGAGGGAGTATATTAAAATATACACTGATGCATCAAAAGTAGAAAGTAACAGAGTAGGAGTTGCATTCATAATCCCAGATTTAAATATAGTGTCAAATAAGAGTTAGTAACAACCTTTCAGTATTCACAGGGGAAATGTTGGCTATTCTTTTAGCCCTTCAGTGGACAGAAAGCAGCAAAGGCAGGCACAGTTTTAATAGGTTCAGATTCTAGTAGTGCGTTAGCCAGTTTTACGGGTTTACAGGCAGAAGCAAGACAGGACATGATGCTGGAAATAGCACTTTTCTTAACAAGGTTTCAAAAACAACAATGAAAACAGAGGGATCATAAAAACATAAAAACCTTTTTGGATCTCTTTTCACTCTTATAGCAAAGAACGATGTATGAAACGTTCAATAGCACACTTGTCATTTTCTGCTGGTGCTTACTGTCGTAATGTTGGCAATGACAAACAAATGCTATAATAATATCAAATAGTCCTGCCAGCTGGAACCTGCAATAAAACAGATTTCAGACCTTTAATACAGGGACTGAAGACTGCTCAACAGCTGTATTTAAATAGTTGGTAGTTTCCGTTATGATCCATTGAAAAACACACAAAAGGTTACCGCAGGTAGGATTCACCCACACTTTCCCACTATAGATCTGCCCTTGAACATCAGCGTGTTAGCATGCTGATGTTCAATTAGCATTTAGCTCAAAGCACCGCTGTGCCTGAGTTCAACCTCACAGAGCTGCCAGCATGGCACTCTTAGTCTTGTTTACATTCATTTCATTTCATTTCATTTAAAATTAATATATTTTCTCCTTTCATCTTGTCCCACATCCCTTTTCTCTTATCATCTGTGTGATCTCTCCTTACCCGCCAACTTTTCCACTCTCATATCAGATGAGAGGAAGGCAAATAAATACGGCTTATTACTGGCATCGCACCCCCCGGTGCTCCAGCAGGTGAACCATGAATGTATGTGTGTGTTCATCAGGCCATGTATGTAATCAGCCACAGGGCTCATCAGAATCTGGAACAAGAACAAGAACATTTCTTCTCTCCTCTCCTATCAACACATTTCCTTCACTCTCGTCTTTTCTTCTGTCGTTTTGTCTGTCTGAAAAAGAGACGCTGATGACAAACAGGCCCGCTCGACCATCAGCGATTGACTATATTACATAAAATTTCAAAGGGTTCCAAACAGAAAGCCAAGCTGCCTTCTCACTTCTCATAAAACAGGGATGAAGGAAGGGAGGAGAAGAGGGAGGAGGGATGAGGGTGACCAACCATCAGGCCTCATAAACCCGTATATACCGTCAATGTAAAGTGCGGTCGGAAGGAAGGGGAGACGGAGGGGGGAGGGAGTGCAGGGTTACACGTAGAGGCCGTTCCTGAGCTTAAATGAAATGTTATATTTGGAGGTGCCTTGTTTCCCCACGGCAGCTCGGAGAGAGGAGGAGCGGACGGAGAGAAGGAAAAGTGGAGAGGAGAGGTTAGGACATGGATACAGAAGCTTGAGGTGAATGATGTCAGATGATTGAATTGTTACTTGGTAAAGACGTCAGGTTGATGTGTCTTTCAGTGTTTGGCAGTTTTTTTAAAGACAAATATTGAATTTAAAGCTGCTTTAAGTGATATTTTTATTAGAGATGTCCCGAGCGGATCCGTGCATATTTTAATAGGTCAGTATCGGCTAAAATGCAGCCAGTAATCTGACCCCTTCTTTACTGAACCTTCCTGTGTTTTGTTCACCTCAGCCTGCAGGTGTTGCAGCGCTGCTCACCAGTCGGCCTCTTATGGAGCCAGAACAGGGACAAAATTAAACCTGAAATGAAAAAGGAAACATTGGCGTTGAAACACTTGTATTCGGAAAAGTTGTATTGGCACTGAAACAAGTTCCCCTGAAAAATAAAACACAGGCATTAAAAAGAAATCCAAGCATCTAATAAAGAGTAAACACTTCTGTGTAGTGGCGGGTGAATTAGCTCGACCAGCCACAGTGGCAGGTAACGGAGAGATCTGTGACATTCCACAACGCACTCGGACACTTTAACGAGGAGAGGCAGAGAAACAATGTGGCGTTTCATCGCAGAGGTTCACAGTTAAGGTGTGTTGATTGATTTGCAACGTCAGCTCATGCATTGAGTAACATGCAAAACAAAATTCCACCTTCAAAGTTGCCGGTAGCCTTTGAGCGGCAGTCTGTAGCTAGCTAATGTTAGCTAGTAGAGACGAAAAGGCAGCAAATGATCCTTTCAGTCGTGATTCTCTTCCGACGGTTTCTTTATTTGTGATGCATTTGCAAAGAGTCCTTACGAAGCAGCCTGTTAAACTCGGCCCGCTTGTGCTGCATCCACAACGCCTGCAGGGAATGAAAGCTAGCTTAGCTCCGTCTTCATAGCCTAGCCTATTAGATGAGCTGACCTCTGCCTGCACTGCAACCTTTCCTCAGAACGGATGTTTCCAATGCGGCTTGATTTGCTCGGCAAAAGTAAGTAAATTAAATCATTCAAAACACAAACTGCTTGTGTTCATTCGCCTGTAAGTTATTGCTTAATGCCAAGCTAATTACGACCTACTCCATCCATGGTATCGCCTGATGCTACTTAGCTAGGTGTTTGGCTGACTGCCGCGTAATTTTCTCAACATGATGGAACTATTCATAAAGTCAGTTGAAGTACCAGAACAGCTAAGCAGCACATATCGACAGAACGCCGGTTAAGAAAGTGGCAGGTAGATTTTAGAATCCACCAGCCACAGTGGCAGGTGGACACAGTTTTTGCCTATACATTTACAGTCTTATTATCTTATTTTATTTAGATATTTTTTGCATTCTGATCAGTTTTTAAAATACAATCTTTAATCTTCTTTTTACTTCATGTTACTCTTTTTTCAGTGACTGTCGTCTTCAGTTTCAATTCTCCGTCAAAGTTTTGGCGTGGAGGAGAGGGGTCTGAGGGGAGGAGGCGAGCAGAGCGGGATTCACATATAATCTGCATGCTAAGGAGAGAACGCCACTCTTCGTGAACCAGACGTCCGCTCCTCAAAAAGAACCTGGAAACCAAACAGCAAGTAAGTCTGTTTCTGTCTGATGTTGTTTTTTCACATAGAACGTTAGCTAATAAGTGTTAGCTAACGGAGAGGGAGGAACAGACTGACTTGCGGTTCGGGAGTTCCAGGTGAACTCGTGGAAGCCATTGCCGTAGGTGTGCGGTGCTGGACATTGTGCATCAGTGTTCATGTTAACAATGGAACTGTTTGGCCTGACCAGGGTGAGGCTTCAAGTTAGATGCATTTGTCAGGTGTTCGCTGTGCGAGCTCTGCGGAAACAAGCCATTCTTCAAGCCACCATCTTGACACCCCTAATAACTACATCTTTGTTTGACATTTAAAGACTGTAATTGAGCTGATACTAGAACATTTGTATGTGATGAATTAATGATACAATAAAATAGCCGGATCTGTGCATAATGGTTGTGGATAATAATGGCTGCTCTGGCCTTCTTGGAGAATCTTGCCTATGCAACACAACAACTTCTTTTATGATCTTTTTATTGAAGGACTGGTGGATCAGACATATATGCAAACAGGTGATTAAAGACGTGTCTTTATGTCTGACTGTAGGAGTGGAAACCAGGCTGGTGCACATGCTCACAATTCCACAATGATTAAGATTTATAAATCAGAACTATGCGTATGCATAGTTTTTTAAATCTGATGAAAACCGTGCCTATACGTATTTCTATCTGTGTAAGATAGTTTTAGACGTTAATCTGCACAGTTTTATGTATCTGGCACCTGGAAGCACACCTGCAAGGGATTTACTCAGGTAACCTCACATGATTCTCTCCATAATGAAATCCTTAAACCTTGGGAAAATGTGCGTCTTCATTAAAAACCAGTCCAAATATCTATTTTCATTCTCTGAACAAACAAGAATAAGCAGATCATTGTATGATCATGGTATACATGCATTACAATGTCAAGCTGAATAAGAAAGAAAGTTTATTGGGTTTGCGGTTGCTGGTGGAGTTCACATAGCAAACTCTTTTATGAAATTATGAAACTAGATGTATACTTGATAAATTTAAATTGAAATGAAAACAACTCAACTCTGAGAACTCTTGACCAACTCAGACCAGCTGTATTTCCAAAGGTCTCCACTGGTACGAGAGTTTCATCGTTTTCATGTCTTTAAATGAAGACATCCGGTTGTAACTGCTTTATTTTCCTTTGCCATAAAACAA
Source organism: Siniperca chuatsi (assembly GCF_020085105.1). NCBI lineage: Eukaryota > Metazoa > Chordata > Actinopteri > Centrarchiformes > Sinipercidae > Siniperca > Siniperca chuatsi. The sequence goes on from NC_058057.1 coordinate 27,509,302, forward strand.
ACAAATTGGCAGCAAATTACATCATATTATCTCATCCTCGCCGGTGATGCTTCTTATTATTGTAATAAGTCCCTGATAGGCACCTGGTGAGCCCCACGTTTACAGCTTTTCTCAATTAGTAAAACCTGAAACCTGAAGCATAACACATCACATCTGTATATCTGTAAAGTTAATGTTCTGCTTTTCTGTTTACTCAGGCTGTGTGTGGTTCAACACTAAAGATTCACAAATCTGTTTTATTAGTCTGTCTTTTATCCTTCAATGTTCTGAACATTCCTTCTTTGCCCCTGAGCATTTAGCAATCTCCCTCTTACTGGATCTTTAACGCAAACAAAACCAAACAAATAGAAACAAACTCAATAAGAAACAGCTCTTGGTGATTTCTTGGCTCCAGCACTAATACGACCTCAGCTATTCTTCATTGGAGGCTTCACTACGATTGGCAGATCCTGATCCCAAACAGCCCAAACTTTAACGGATACTATTACAAAAAGCTTTTCACTGGAAGAGTTTGCCCGGGGGCAGTACACTTGCACTGCATCACAAGATTATTAAACTCAGCTCCAACAAAGAAAATTGAAAAGTCACATCAAACCCCGTTTTGAACCTCGCACTCTAGTTTAACGGGTGTTGGCTGCTTGGATAAGCGCACTGGCTGTGGCGGGGTTTTTTTTGGCCAGCTCCCTTCACTTCCATTCTGGTCCATGAAACAGCTTACAAACTCCCCCTAACACACACAATCATCGCAAGGTCTCTTTAGTAGCGAACTTTTCGTCACATCACTTCAGCAAAAGCAGCAGCAGGTGGAGTTTGCCCGGGTGTCATGGAACTGTAGATGTTCAAATGTCCATTGTTTCTGAACACTCATCCATGTTTGCTTTAAAGCTGAGGTTGAATCTGATGAAGATCATGTCATATGACTGAAAGCTTCAGAACAGCTACTGAATGGACCTTGATACACTTCTATATTGATGAATTACTGCTCTCTCCTAGGGATGCAGGGATCTGATATGCTGGATTGGTATCGGCCCAAATACTGATCTTATTAAGCAGGTTGGGCATCGATCCACATGAAGTTTCTTTGTTATAAAATTCAGTGTTTCCCATCATTCTCTGTCAGTTCCATTTATTCAGTCATGGTTGGCAGTCGTCTCAGTTTTTAGTGCCAGAGTGATCCCTGCTGTCATGTTGTCTTGCCTGAAAATGATTCCAATGAGTTCTACGCAGAGGTATACTGTTTTAAATTTGGGAAGAAGGCAGCACTAGCATCGGACCGGTGCTCGGCCTTGGCAGATAAGAAGAAGAAAAGTTAGATTTGTGTCGTTTAGCAACAACATAGCAGACATTATTAATTCAATAAATAATACAGGAGCATAAATTAAATAATTAAAGGGCACAATTTAGTAATCCATGTCCACAAATTAATAATATAAGAGCACAAAATAGTCATTTGTGTGCACAATTTATTAAGTTGTGCGATCAAATTACTGTAGTATTTTTTTGTCTCCATGACACCTGCAACAATTAGAGCCCAAACTGGCTCTTCATTAAGAGCATGAACACCACATGTTTTATTATGAAGATATCAGAAGTCTTATTCCCATGAACGCATCTTGACAGAGGACTCCAAATGTATCCTCCCTTACTGTGAATCTGGTTTATTTCTCTGTTCGGCACGGCAGTGGCTGAGTGCATCCTGTGTGATACTGATGGACGACTGAGTGCTGCTGCTTTCGCTGCATGGCTAGTGTAGACAGTGTTTAAGAAAGACTATGCTAACCCAAGTGCCTCACTTACTGAGGGGAGTTGGGTGTTTTGCATTCAGAGGACAGGAGGTGTGTAGGTGGGGTGGCCTCAGACCAGAAGCGTCTGCTCCCAGCCTCAGACTGTAAGATGTGGCGTGTTCTCCAGCAGAATCCCACTGGCTCACGATTGAAATGCAGAAACAACAAAGCTAGGAAACAGGCAGGAACGCTTCCTGCATCGAAGCAACCTCACTTAAACACCGAGGGGAATTATACGAGCCCAGATGGAGCAGTCAGCCTGGCCAGACGACCACAGATCTGTTTTGAACACTGTGGCTTTGTGTGTTTGTGTGCATGCCTGTGTGCATCTGTGTTTCCAAATATTCAAATGAAAAGATAACATCTTCATACTCTTCAGTAGCTGGGATAAGTCATTTTCAGCAGCAAAGGCCATCTGTTTGAGCCCCATAGGAGACCTCTCTATAGTCCATCATGCAGACAGAACATTCATCAGTGAGGAAGAATTAGCAGTATTTCATCTTCCTAGTACAGCTCCCTGATCTGGACCACATGTTACAGTTTGTTCTGGTGAGAGAGAAGGAGAGAAAACAGACATTACACTTTGAGAGAGAGATAGAGAAGATAGACAGACAAAATGACACCAGACTGTACAGACAATTCAAGGCATCTCAACTACTGGACAGATTGTCACGAACGTTGCTGTTGATATTCACGGACCCAAGAGTCCCTGATGATTGCTCTGACACAGATCTTTCCTCGAGCACCACTTTCAGGTTAATCTTTTGTTTTTCCACGAAAAGACAGATCACCAACATAACTGATAGTTATGAGATCAAAGGGCGAGTTTCAATAGTCCTGCAGCCAGAGAACCACCATGTTAGATTGAGGATGATGAGAGGAACGAAAAGCATGTTTTTATGAGTAGATGTGAAAGATTGTGAGTTAATTGTACAATTTTTTCTTTTCTCTTTTTTTGTTGTTCTTTTCATTGAAGATCAAACCTCTAGCCCCCCAGCCCCGCCCCTTTAGGAATGTTGATCCAACCTTTGGCTGGTGGACAGTAAATATGAGGTGGATTTGCAGGCAGAATTAAGAGGTTTTCATGCTCAGACCAATCAGGACATTCTGTTCATGGGAGCTTATAACATCTCTCTTTTTGTCTTGTCAAATCAGCATGCAGTAGTTGCACCTGTCTGTCTGTCAGTTTCCTAAGGTGAAGATGATGTGCAGTTAGTTCTGCCAGGGCTGCCAGCAGGTTGGTGTGTTCTCTGTAGGAATTTGATTTCCATCCACCTCACAATATATTTTTATTACAAAGAAAGGCTAAGAGATTTGATGTTCTTAATAAAAACCGTGAAGCAGCTCAAGCTGTATATCCACTGTGTGCAATGTCCAATTGTATGTCCAATGTCCAAAAAAATATGCAACTTCCCATAACCCAAAGTGTCATCTCCCACTGCATATTTTACCTGAACAGCGGAGCAAGATAAAAAGTTTACCATGGTCACCATCTTAGTTTAGTGTCTGAAAAAATAAAATAGGAATAACGTCCAGCTGAGGCTGATGGGAGCGCCATCAGCTCTGCAGGTGTTTGGTCAGAAACCAAAGTGTCGGACACGTTAACATGTCGACCTGATGGTGGCGCTAGATGGAAAGTCAGAGGATCAGCAGAGTTATTACAGTTCATCCTGAGGGGAGCATGAACGATGAAGCACGTCTCATCACTTCTGGAGCTTTCGATTGTATCATATGATCTTCCTCAGAAAATGGAGTTGCCCTGTTGTCAGAGAATATTTAAAGGTTGTGTTTTGAAATGGAATCTTTGGTTTAGGTTCAGGAAAGATTGCTGTTGTAAAATCTTACATGTTAACGATGAAGCCCATTTCATCACAATCCATCCAACAGCTGTTGAAGCATTTCGCAAAAAAAACACGCAAAAATAAACCTCATGGTGGCGCTAGAGGAAAAGTCAGAGGATCAGCAGAGTCATCGGGATTCATTGTCTGTCTGCATATATTTTGTGCCAATCCACCCAGTAAATGTGGAGATATTTCACAGGATACGTATAAAATTGATTGATTAACCTAACAAAGTTATTAAAATTCATCCTCTGTGGAACATGAATGTCTAAACAAAGTTTTATCTAATATATGCAATATATGTTGTGATATTTCAGTCTAGTCTGCTACAGTCGGAAAAAAACAAAACCCAACACCAATTTTGACTACAGATCCAATACCCGTACTGTTTTAATTCATCAAATTTAATCTTCATTTTGATCATTTTCATGTGAAGTAACGTGAGGTCCTCCAACTAAAAACGGAGTCAGTGGCCTGCCGTGCCTCAGTGGATGTGACTGATAGCAGCGTCGATAGGACCCAACAGCTAATGTTTGCCTCACAGGGTTTAGCTGAACCGTTTAACCTCTGTAACAGAAGGAGATAATGATGAGGAGGTAATTATTGTTTGAAAGTTTCCCACCCTGACCCCTCACCTCAACCCTCCCACCACCCCCGCCTCCAGGGATCAGTTGGGCAGCTGATAAATCAGTCCTTCCTCCACAGTCCAGAACATCATGCCATCATGGACAGATGGGAATGTTGAATTGAAAACAGCAGAGTTTATCTGGAGTTCGATAACTGGACTGGAAGATTACAACTATTGGGAATAACTTCTTCTATTACATAATATAATGAAATCAACTGATCTTTTTTCTTCAACTAATGCCGCAAACAATTATTGTAATTATCAATTCATTTGCTGATTATTCTCTCTTTTAAACAATGAATCCTTCTATCTAAATGTCATCACAATTTCCCAGAGCTGGAAGCAGAGCATTTCTGGCATTCTTTAGTGTAGATGGACTGATGAGAAGACTCAGTCTACAGCCAGGCGAGGGCCTCTGTGAGCCTGTACTCACGCACAGAAGTGCTGACGTGCTAAATGCTAACGTCAGCATGCTAACATGCAGATGGGAATCTCATTAGTTTTGTAATAGTTTTGTATTTGGTCATAAAACAAAGTAAAGGACAATTAAACATTTTGACCTGATGATGGCGTTAGAGGAAAAGTTAGTATGTAAAGTTATTCTGCTTCATCCTGACAGGAGCATGAATGTCTGAAACAAATGTCCTGTCTCCTGGTGGTGCTAGAGGAAAAGTCTGGGGATAACAAATGACTGTACCAACAATCCATCTAATATTTCTTTAGATATTTCAGTCTGGACCAAAGTGGTGGACCGACAGACCGACATTGCCTTTCCTAGAGCTGTGCCACTAGCGTGGCTAAAAATGAAAACTATGCTAACCATGATGCAGATTGGTATCCACTTCGAATCTTACCCCCATACTCTGAATCTGTACCAGGCAGTAGCACAACCGCAAATGGCAAACTCTTATTCTCAGTTTTAAAGCACTGCTAAGTTGAATTAATTTGATGATTAATTAATTTAACGGCACACTACCGTTTTAATAATAATGAAACATTTTTAATTAACAGTATTTCTTTTGCTTTTTTTGATTGATTCTCGGAAAAGCTTTCCTCTCTCCCGTCCTCTGCATGTGGAGGTCAGAGGTCATATCTGTCTCATTCCTTCAGGGGAGCCTTGTCAACAAGAAGAGTCCGGGCATCAGATGACTATTCATCAGTGCTATGTGGAGTAAAAACACCATAAGATGTATATAACTAATATTATCACAATGTCTTTATTATAGTAAACCATACTGTGAACTGTGGGTCCTGTTCTCCATACTGACGTGTATACAGGGTCCGAAATTAACACCCGCCAAGCGCCAAATGCGGGTGGAGATTCCGTTTGGCGGAAATCTCGGAAGGCTATCTGCCGGGTAAATGTTTGTGCCAAAATACTCACGTGATACCAAAATGACTCTCAGCACAGTTTGGTGTCATTTCCGGGCACGCTGCGTTTGACACGCACACAGTTTGCTTCGATTTAGGCACCAAAACTACTTGGTCAGGTTTAGGAAAAGATGGTGGTTTGGGTTCAAATAAATACTTCACACGGGAAACGAACCCCGGTCTCCTGTGTGAAAGTCCGGTGTTTGACACATTGCTGTTATGTTTGATCCTTAAGGACATTTCATAGCAAATACTTCAGTAGAATTTTGAGACTTCTTGAGTCGCTTCGATCAATATATTAAAATAATTTTGCTTCAAATTTTGCTCTGTTCTCTTCTTTAAGTTAGCATTCATTATAACACCTTATTATCTCAATGAAATGTACTGAAACAAATGTATATGTGACACAAAAAGGCTATTTATTATTTTGGCGGGTAGAAAATATGCTTGGCCGGTCCCGTTGGTCGGTGAGACTTGGCAGACTGCATGTGTAAGCTCATGCTGTGGAGGGATCATAAACCATCACACACCTGAACATATCTTAGTCCTGTAGATAGTTGTACAAGCACACCAGCTCACAATGAGCCCATTAGTGGACATTTTGAAGGAGCACCAGCCTTTACAGACTGTTTAAGATTAATATAAAGTGTGTTCCCTCCCCAACCCCATTTTACACAGAAGACAACAGGAAATGGACGAAGGGCACTCAAAAAGGGAGTGTCTTAATGAAAGCGTCTGTTTAATGGGCACTGTGAGGCGCTTCCTAAAACTCCAAATTAAGCGACGGAACACGCTGGTGGTCCAAGCCTTCCAGAACAACACATCTAAGCATTTTCTGATCTGACGCTACAATAAACAGGACAACGCTGCGGTTTCAAATGTAAAATCATTTTATGATGCGACAACGCTGTGGTTAAGCACAAAAATAACTTGGTTATGGAAAGATCATGATTTGGGTTAAAATGACTACTTGGTTAGGGTTAGGGATCGATGGTGGTCACCGTTAAAATAAACCACTTTCAGCATCTCCCGTGTTAAAGTCTGATGCATTCGCCCTGACCTCCTCCCTCTGTGGTCTTTGTGGCTCTATAATAACATTGCACTACACTTCCTCCACTGCTCCCGACGGACAAGCGTTCCTACGGCTGCTAGACGTCCTTGTCACTTGACCATAAACATATGCCGTTCTTAGATTGTATCCACATGGTTGAAATGTACTTTGCACATTGCAAGTCGCTTTGGATTAAAGCGTCTGCTGAATAAATGTAATGTACTTTGCTGAAACGACTGATACTCTTTTTTTTTTTTTCTTGGGAGGACAATCACATCCATATTCTGCTGCTTATCCAAGTCAGGTTCACAAAGTAGCCCAGACTCACAGCTGCTCTGCTGATCTACAGCCGGCCGACTATACAGCTCACCGTCAGGCCTTTAGTAGTGTTTACCCCCACCGATACACCTTTACAGGCTTTACAGTTATTACTGTTGTAATGTGTTATTACTTTTAATTGCTGAGAAAATCACTTGCTACTCTTCCTTTCAGTAAAATTTGTATTCATTTCAGACAACATTGCAAATTCATTCTATGTAGAAGGTTTATGTGGATGTGTGTCGGGAGTATCTGTATCAGCAAAAGGGCTGGAACCGCTGCCCTGGGGAAACTCCTTTCAGATGCTTGGATCCTCAAACTGACCTTTGGCACATTTCTTTGTCTTTGTACTGAGCAAACAAGCTGTGGCGTGACAGTAGGTCTCCTGTTAAGATGGATGACCAACTTTTATTTCATCCTACAAAAAAACACAATCCACACTGGCTGCATTTTTTGAAGCAGTTCTGAATCATTTATGATTTCGGTATATCACAGAAGAGGTTTCTGGTTTCACTGTGGGCATATAGCGCTACGGCGAGCGGGAGAAATTAAATCAAAGAATTAACAAATAAAAACTATTTGTTAATAAAATAAAAATAAAAACAGCAGGGTGAGTAATATCATCCTGGTGTTTTTATTTGTATTTTAAGACAGTTTGTCCCCTCTGCAGCTGACAGGACAGCTGGTTCTGGGGACAAAAACAAAACCAACAGAGGTTGGTCAGCAGATTGACGGGTGTGTGCTGCCGACATCTCTAGTCTTCTGTACATTTGAGGTTCTAAGACTATCTTTACACATATGAGAGTGAGTGGGAACGTAGTTATCAATTTAAAAACAAGAGTCTACAGCCACGCTATCGGCTCTCTATGAGGCCGAAATGCTCCTTGTAAAGAAATAGATGAAAGTTGGGCGGTTTGTGACTGAGGAGTTGTAGGGAGGTATGTGTAAAAATTGCCAAGGTTTTGTAGAAGGGTTCATCATGTGGTGAGCATCAAAGTGTTCAGAGATGTGAGTTTGTCATACCTGCCAACATTTTGCTGGCCCTTCTTTCTGCGCAGTCAGCTTTCAGCCACATTTACCGTTGTTACTGAGCGTCTTAGCGTGTTAGCATGCTAACATTTGCTAATTGGCACAAAGTACAGCTGCAGGTATTTGGTCATAAACCAAAGTATTTCATTTAACTTTTTACCTGATGACGGTGCTAGGTGAAAAGTCAGAGGATCACCAAAGTTAAATAACTTTATTACAATTCATCCTGAGGGGAACATGAATGTCTGAACCAAATGTCATGGTAATTCATCCATGGTAACAGTTGTTGAGACATTCACTCAAAACCATGCTGGTGCTGGAAGAAACTGCAGGGGATCATCAAACTCATTCAGATTCATCCTCTGGGGATCACGAATGTCCGACTGACCGACATTTCTTTCCCTAGAGCCACATCGCGTGTCTGACGACCTTTATTATTTCCCTGTGCCTTTTCTTTGTGGCTACAGTCAAATGGCTTTTCAGTCCTGGTGCCCCAATGATGTTTGTGCTCATCAGTTGTTTTGAATTATCCTTTTCTCTCCTCTCACTCTGTGTGTTTAGTACATAAGAGACCATCAGTCAATGAATGTATGCTTTTGAATTTATTTGTGTGCTACAGCATATGCTTTCAGAGTTCTCTGATTCCTGGAAAGCGAAACATGCCTATACGGTATGAGGGCTCGGGAGACCAAACCGCTGCTGGCTGGAGTTCAGACATTGACTGAGGGGAAATGGAAACCACTCCTGCCATGTCAACAACAAGGTCTGAGGAAAAACAAAATGCCCCTTTTGCCTGCTGCTTTTGATCAACCATATTTTAGAATTGAACTCTCCGATACACAGTTGTGCAATACATATACTTTAAACTGTTTTTAATGTGGGTTGTGCTGTGCTCCAATACATTTTAAAAATAAATCAGAAGTTTTCTTTCTTTCAGTGTGTTCAGATATTTCATCCCTCCTACTGATATATTTTGACTTTTCATTAACACATTGAGTTGATTTGTTAGATGCGTCATGTTTAAATGTTCCCTCATTCACTTTTATTGTTTTTTTATCTTTCTTTTCTCTAAGCTTTTCTCTCCTCTCACCGATGGTATGGCTCTAATTTTAATACATACAGTAAATCATGAAAATGTTTCCTTTTGTTAGTCTGTCTCTTGCCTCTCCCTCTCTCATCACCCTTGTTTCTACCTATTCCTCTTTTACTAACTCTCCCCATTGCCCTCCCTTTCTCCTCCCCTCCTCTCCCCTCCTCCTCCACCTTTCCTCCAGTATCTCACCTCTTCCTCTATAATTGTGCAGTATCTCGGGCCAATGGGAGCGACACACTATTGTTTCCAGTTTCCGGTGTGTATTGCTTACTATCCTTAAATTCAAGACTCCCCCAAAACGATGCCATGAGTATCAGGGCCGGACTGGGATAATTATTCAGATTAATCTGTCAATCATTTGCTCGATTAATTGATTAGTTGTTTGGTCCATGAAATGTTGATCACTGTTTGTCAAAGCCCAAGGTGACATCCTCAAATGTCTTGTCTTGTCACATATCCTGTTTACTGTCATTGATGACCACACTTGAAAAGCCAAAATCAGAGAATTTGGACATTTTTTCTTAAAAAAGTGATTCAAAACGATTCATCGCTTTTTCAAAATAGTTGGTGATTAATTTAATAGTTGGCAACTAATCGATTAGTCAACTAATCGTTGCAGCTCTAGTACAGATTAAACAAATAAGTTGCAGCATGTTAATTAGTGAGCTTCAGAAGGTGTATTTTTGTACTTTGCTAGCTGTTTCCCCCTGCTTCCAGTCTTTATGCTAAGCTAGGCTAACCACGTCCTGACACTAGCTCCGTACTTGACGCAGACTTGAGATTGATATCCAGCTTCTCATCTCAGTCTCTGAAACAAAGCAAATCATTGCATTTCCCAACATGGTGAACTATTCCTTTTGAAAGAATTTGGTTTGGGATAGAGAAAAGTTTCAACCAGGATTAAATTAGAAAAGTCCCACTTCTCCCACTTAGATAATAAGAATCTAAAGTAAAGAAGCTAAAATGTTGCGGTGATGTAAATGCCTGCCTGTTTCTGCTGTGCCTCTTCCTTTCGTGGTGGTGAAACTCACTTCCTCTGCACAGAGCTTGCTATTTACGTTTCAGCACACCAAGCTCATTTCAGAAAATTTCACGAGATCTGGTGGAGCAATTTTGGGGAAACCCAACCAAAAGGCCCTTTCTGGAGTTCACCATAGTATCTGCCTCCCAGATGTTTGGACTGTCCTCGTTAATCTCTTTATGCATCTGGTTTACCACAACGGCCTCCCCTTGGTTAGACTGACAGAAAGACAGCGAGACAGCTTCCCCTAACTGGGCCCAGAAAGAGATAGACCAAAACAGAGGTCCACCTTTTGTGGTTCTGTCATTTTCCTGCTCAGTGTGCAGTATTTTGTTTCAGATTACCTCACAATGGTCTCTTAAAGACTGCAGGCAACTCGTCAGCAATTCAATCCAAAACAAATATGCTGAGAGGATTATCTGCCAAAGTAGTAGGGAGGCTGAAAACCGCACACATTTGGGGCTAAAATGATATATGGTGGACTGAAGTATTATGCACTTTTAATTCACATCAGTTTCCTACTCCAGTTTCTCAAGTTAGAGTTGAATGAGCGAGCACAGCTGTCAAGTGTCATCTTCTGAAGTTTTTTAGCTGTAATTGCTGCAGCCTCCCAGACATGGATCCGAAGTGGAACCAGCTATCAGAATCCATTCCTAGAACCACCTGACATGCTGGTGAGTAAAATTATGTTCCAAGGCTGTATTGATTTGTGTTATTACACATGTCAGCCTGAATTTGAATGAGGTTTTCCTACTTCTGGAACAGAACCTGGAAGTTGCACTTTCACATCGGTTCTCTATTCTGGCTGGCGTTTGCTATCTGGCTATGTTACCTAACTTGTTAGCTACCATTAACAATCCTGCTACAGTTCCAACCCACAAAAAACACTTGAAATATGACTACATGCTAAACTTGTGTGGGAGAAGGTGTAGCAGTACCTTATAAGTTAGCCAACCTTAGTAGCTAGCTTGTAAACTTTAGCCAAAAAACTATGTCAAGCAGGCACAAATAAATCTTCTTCATTCCTTAGTTTCTTCTTTCATCAGTTGTGACGTTCTTATCGCCTAAAGATTTAGAAAAAGTCATCCATGCTCTAATACCTTCAAGACTTGACTGCTGTAACTCCCTATAGTTTGGTATCAACCGGTCCTCTATACAACGCTTGCAACTGGTGCAGAATGCTGCCATCAGACTCCTAAGCAGATCTAAAAAAAAAAAGAGGAACATATTACACCATACTAGCATCTTTGCACTGGCTCCCCGTTCAGTATCGAATCCTTTACAAAGAATTTTTGTAAATTTTTGTTCATATTCAAAGCCCTGAATGCTCTCGCTCCGAGCTACATTTCTGAACTTCTATCCCCCACAGATCTACAGGTCATCCCTCGCACTCGTCAGAAGCGTTTGGGGAACAGGGCCTTCTCAGTAGCTGCACCGAGACTCTGGAAGAGTCTCCCTGAAAATATAACAACAGCAGAATCGCTCTGCTCGTGTAAAAGGTGTCTCCGGACCCACCCTCTTGCCTCCCCCTGCAACGATTCTTGACATGATTTGCATTCTACATTGATACGAATGTCTGTATGTGTGTGTATGTGTGCACTATGTATCTATGCATATATTTAAGCACCTGCTTTGGTTTTAAAGCGCCCTATAAATAAATTTGACCTTGACCTTTGTCTCGAGTTAATTAAACACGGCCTTCTGAGCTGCCTTGATACAGGAAACAGTGGATTTAATGAAGGAACATGTACATTGTGGACATCTTTGAATCTGCTTCTTGTTGTGCTTCATCACTTAACTAGCAAGTTACCTTTTATCTTGAGAAAAGAGAGCAATGTTCCTACTCAAGCTAAGTAGGATGAAGATGAAGTCTAAATACCAGATATTTGATGTTACAGCAACATGAATTTGAAAACAAATCTATCATAGATGATACTATTTCAATTACTGCAAACAACAAATTGCCGTGAACAACAAATTATCCAACAGACTTCATCATGGCAGCACAGTCAAACGCTCAGTTCTGTCTCAGTCTCTCTCTGAGCTTATCACTTTTAACATCACAGCTGTTGCTGGTGGGTCAGTGACTCATTTGTGCTGTAGCAACATTGTCTACAGTGGCAGGATAGCATTCATACACTTGTTGCCTCAAACGCAGACGGATAAAGACACGTATAGACAGGGCTGTTCTACATTGTGGTGGACTGCAAGGAGATCCCCAGAGGGAAGATGGAGAGATTTAAGATTACAAGGAGAAGAGACAAAGCAGAGAGACACTCATTGACACGGAGCCAACATGAATGAGACCACAGTGAGAAAGAGAACAAGCAGGAGAGCATGACACAGGTCAGCGGCAGGCGGAGGAGGCTGTGATTAATGACGTTCAAAACTGTGGAGGTGTCTCGCTGCAGATCCAGCCTCCCCTGTGTATCCTCCTCCTCCTCCTCTTTTCTCTCCTGCAGTTCACTTCTCTACATCTCTTATGACACAACTTAATACAGCTGTGCTCCCAACCGGTCACATTATTCTCCCTCTGCCTGGAAACAACTGTGCAGCCGCAGAGCTCCTCAGGATAGAGCTCAACACCCTGAGCCAGCGTTACTTTAGCACTGCACCTGGGTGGCAGCTGTGGCAGCTTTCAGCTCTTACCTGACTGAATCAAGAGGACATTTCTCAGCTTTTTCTTTTTTCGAGTGTTGACTGGGAACCTTCATAAGCTCAGGTGTGTGATTCTGCAGGACCCCCTTTCTGTGCCTCGTGAATGATAGATGTTGTAAATATCCTTGGGCTCCTCTCAGCTGTTTTTTATTACTGGGCGTTGCTGTGAGGAATTTTACGTGAAGACTGAGGTGCTTTCGGCAGATTTCTCACCTGGACGCTGAGGAGGCAAGCAGGATGGACTTCCTTTACTTTTGGCTTCTCACCACGACTCTGATGTTGACCCATCAGCATCAAGGTAAACCCATCTTCCATATCTGTCTCTGTAGCTCCGGTTAGGGTTCAAATAAGGAATAGAAATAAAGAGACTTTTCTCCGGGATGAGGTGAGGTGCTGCCTTCTGGCATAATAGAGCTTGGACGTGATTTGCTGCCACACAGTTTTGCCTTTAACTGTGTTGAAGTACTGATGCTAAAAGACAAATGTGTAACATTTAAGTATGCACTCTATCCGCCGTGTGTAAAGGTGGAGTTAACTTTATTAACTGAGCTGATTTTTTAGAAATCATTCCTTCTTGTAGTTGCCCTCGTGTTCGGGATGGTAGTGGTGGCAGTGCAAGTTGTTTGTTCTCCGCGGTACGTACCTATAAACAATGGTATCACTTTTATACAAAATCAACATGCTACCTTTTTTTTGAACTGGCCAATTCCCACAGTCTTTGCTGCTGCTATCTCCCATTACACACCGTTTTAAGGGTGTAGACGTGGTCAGATTAACCTGTGGGGCCCCACACCAAAATTGAGCTGCAGGGGCCCCTATTATCCCCCATTCCCCCCACTTGCTGTACAGTTTTTCTACGCTGGAAGACTACCCGGATCCAGGTTTGCTGTGCTGTAATTTGATTAAACACAAATTAATTTAGGATTATGCAACGTGGTACAACAAAAATTAAATAATAACGGTTCTAAAAAGCTGGATTTTGACAAAGGGACCCTCTTCTTGACCTCAAAAGTAGATGATTAAAAAAAGGATGCCATTATGAGTGTGTTGCATCCGTTTTTTCTAGCTATGCTAGTACCAGCGTTTTAGGGATGGTAATGTTGGCCGGCTGGTCCGATGGTCGGTCTGCCACTTTGTTCCAGACTGAAATATCTCATCAAGTATTCAGTGGGTTACTATGGAATTTTGTACAGATATTTACGGTCCCCAGAGGATGAATTGTTTAATGATTTCCTGACTTTTTGTTTTAGCGCCACAAGCAGGTCACATTTATCATTTAGCCACTGAAATAAATCCACACCTGCAAGATGGATTCGAACAAACTTTGGTACATGGTTCCCAGACAATGCATCCTAATGACTTTGGTGATCTCTTTTCCTCTAGCACCTCCAGCAGGTTTACGGTGAAATGTCTCGATAAATATTTGATGGATTGCCATAACATTTGGTACCCCTCAGGATGTGTTTGTAATAACTTTGGTTAAAGTCAAAGCCTTGGCTGTATTTTGTGTTATTTAGCAAATATTAGCAAGTTAACACGCTAAACTGAGATGGTGATCATGACAAACTTCACCTCATCAACATGTTAACATTGGTATTGTGAGTATGTTGCATGCTGATGTTACAGTAACATTTAGCTCAAAGCACCGCTGTGCCAAAGTACTGCAGAGCTGATAGTGTGCCTGTAAACCCTTAGGACAATATTTACTAAAGAGTCGCTGCACCTGATTTATCACCTGGGAAATTTAAAGACTGAGAAAAGGTGTCAAAGCTGCGGCACTTTAGCGGACATGGGGTGAGACTGTAGTAGGGACAAACACAAAAATGCATTATAGAGTTATTTTACTGCCGTTCTCCACTCAGCATCACAACACATGACGAAAGAGCATTCCCCACCACTTTACCTTTCTGTTTCATGCAGTTGCCTTTTACTCACAGCAGCTCCAGTGTGTTAGGACTGAAGTGGCCAGTAATTAAGTAGGCTGTTTAATTATTTTTTATCTGTTTACAGAAATGATCTAGTCAAAGGATTTTAAAAGTGTAACCAAAAGTCATTCAGTCACTGATCTTTTGTGGAGCTGACAACATACGGCTCTTTAATATTTGCCTCCTTCTTGCGGGATGAATACACACTTGCAGTCCCAAAAATGTCTCCTCTTCAACCAGTATTCCAAATTCAACAGCAGAAAACTTTCTTTTTCGTTCCATTACTTTCCAGACATGCACAACACACATCAAAACGGCATCAGGTCTTATTTAGCTGCACTTTATGCAAATGAGCTAAACTGTGGCTAGGCCGAGCGGCAACGTGCTGACCTGAAAAATGAAGCCAACGTGGAAGTGCCAAAAACTGCAATTCATCGAACGGCCACATGAGGCTCTGAGAGCGAGTCCGTCCCCACAGAGCCCCGCGTTAAAATGCCAAACTTCACAGGAGAAATAAACATGTTTACAGCCTGCTACAAAAACCTGGGTTGGTCTCTACAGCCAATTTCCTCGTTCATGACAACTGTGAGGGGGAGTATTTTTATATAACTCACCCGTTTTTACATTATATTAAGGCTTAAAGTTCTGCATAATTAAGGATGTGGCCACTTTGAGTGACAGGTGGGTGTCCTCTCAGAAGGTTCATCAACCAGGCTTCATTCGGCCCGCCTCAGCTCCACCTCTTTGCCCATTTTTGGATCAGCCGGAGTCAGGGACTGCAGAGATGGCGATGGCCAAGCCGCCGGAGCCGCCCTCTTTGAGCTTCACAGCGGCTCTTCAGAAACCTACGGGTGACGTCACGGACACTACGTCCATGTTTTATACAGTCTACGGGCTACGCTCATTTACCTCTGCAATCTGAGTACATCCCCAGCTAAACTGAAAAACTGCATACAATTGAAACAGTATTTTTCGCACCTGACAGTAATTTGTGTAAATATCCCACAAGGAACAGTTTGGGACATGTTAGGGTCCATGTGAGAAACAACCATTTGAGTGTTCAGGTTTCAGTTGCGCTCCTTTAGCCAGAAATATAAGGCTGATCAGTGAAATCAGCTCAAGTAGTAAAAGTTGAAATAAGACGGTGTAGTCCCTCATTCGTCCAGGAGTGTTCTATCGTAGAAAAGGTTTCAGTCGTAGTCGGATGGGAGCCGAAACATCTTGATTCTGAAAACAGTGTCCAGATGACTACGACTGAAACCTTTTCTACGATAAAAGTTGAAATGAAAACCTGAAATGCCACATCTTTAAAGTCTTCAGTTTACTGTACAAAACATCTGTTTCTTGTAAGAAAAAATGTGCCTAAAGAAGAAGTTTGTTAGAGATATAGTGTAGTTTTCAAAAGATATGGAAATAAAATCTTAAGGCAGACCGGCATGTCGCCTGAGGAGAGGTGTGTTGCAACTTAAGTTGACCTCGTCATTATGAAACAGAACTCGTGATTTAGAGTCTTGACCAGCCCGAAATCCACTCATTTCCTCTTCTTCAACTCTGTGCATGCTCATTACTGTCACAGGGAGTTACTTATCACCGAGGTTAAATACTGACATTTTTGTGCAATATGCTGAATTGCTGGACTGATGTCACCTCCATCAAGTTAAAGAAATATTTTTAGAGTGGAGTCTTAGAGGGCCTCAGAGGAATCTTCAAGAACCCCTCTGTCAACATCTTGCCTCTCCTCTTTCTCTTTCCGGTCTCTGACTGTTAGGTTTAGTTTAGCCCTCACTGCGCACACAGAAACAGACGGACACAGGGGATAATGGGAAACATAAGGAAACTCAAGGGAAGATACTGGGGCACGGCCGTGGCTGTGACACTGACTATTTCACTGTCCAACATTTCTATTATTTTCACTTCCCTCAACCACTCTGTCTCTCTGTCTTTCTTTCTCCACAGTCTCCACCACTCCTTTGGTACAGTATTAATCTCCGCTGCTTGATGTTTTTTTCGTTGTGTCACAGCCAGACATCTGAGGCCTATTAGGGTTTGCTGCAGAAAACAAAGCTTTTGAATCACGAGACAACATTAGAGTCTCTTTCTTTAAACACATTGGACAATAAATAAAACCCAACAGCCCATATAACTACAGGATTGGCTGACTGAGCTAGGGCAAGGCATCACAGTCTGTGCGTGTGATGCCATCACTTTTTAAAACCTTATTTAAACAGACATTCACATCTGGTGTCATTAATATTTAAGCTTGTCCACAGGGGTCCTCCAGTGGAAAGGCCAAGGTCGTTCTCAAATCGAAATGGTTTACACCACGGACGTATTAAACAGTGGATGAAAGCTCAGAAAGCTTCTCCTGCTTCCTACCATGGGTGCCCATGGCACATAAGCACAAGTGCTTATCTCTAACTGAACATGGCCAACTGTCCACACACATATAGCATGAAAATAATATACCCATTAGATTTGTGGTGACTTTTAAATACGGTTCAAAAAGTGGCAATACTGATAGCTAAACCCGTACCCTGATTGTCCAATTATAGCTTAGCAACCGTAACTAGGCATGGTAGCATCTGTCAAGCTTTGGAGTAAGAGATGTTTGGCATGTGAAGAGTTTGTGGGTGGTGTCTTTTTTTTTTATCACCAATCTAAAACCAAAAGCACAAGAGCAGAAGTGTAAGGAACGGATTAAACGTTAAATGTCTGCCCTAAAGTACCTGCAAGGCCAAGAGGTGGCATAGCAGTCGTTTACTATGTTATTTTGTGGAGTTATATTAAAAAAACATCCAGTGTGTGGGAGCTGCTTCTGTAAGCTTAGCAACCGGAAGCAACTAAATGTCATTTTACACCCATGTGTTGTAAGAAGATAAATAAGTCAACCTTATATAGCTGGGACGTTTGTCATTTTGGTGTGTCGTGTCATGGACTGAAGTGTTGGACAAGTATAATTCCGACCTGTTGGTGGCACCAGATTTATTTCAGGAGATCAAGTTATTAGGATTAATCCTCTTGAGAACTAAATTCCATGGCAATCCATATAATAGTTAGAATGACCATCCATGAAAAATATTATTAAGTTTTAGTAAAAATAACAGTAGTAGCAATGATTACAAATTGGTCTCTTTAACATGTTTTTAAAATCGCAATCATTTTGTAAAAGCTAGCTCCTGCAGACATGATTCACATTGAATTAACTGACTGACTGTGTTCATCAGGTTTCCTCTAACTCAGTGGTTCCCAAACTTTTTGGCATGACTCCTCAGTGTCAATGAGTGTCTGCTTGCAGCCACTTGCACAGGTTACTTATCTTTATGAACTTTAGTCAAAGACTGACTCTCCCTTCTCATATTGTTTCATATGAGGCAAAACTCCATATGAAAAAGTCTGAAAGTATTTTTCCTTAGATCCATTGAACTCCTTTTACTGGACTGGTCAAAAAATTTGATATATAAATGAAAATAATTTGACTTGACCTGAAAAAACAAATATTTGTGTAGCAGAAATATGTTTTGTCTCCTCTCCAATCCTGCTAACCATCTCACGGTGCCTTAGATTGACCATGCAGCAGCCCGACCCCGACCAGCTGTAGATACCTCAACCCTACCCTAACCTTAACCCTAGCACGGTGTCCTGATGTCCTCACTTTGCAAAACTGTGCTCACTCTGGAGGTCAGAAATGCTTCTCACGCTGCAGCAGGTCCCCAAACTGCCTCAGTGACTCATCAGGGATTGTTGATGGAGAGCATGTCTTACTCCCATCAACCCAATAAGATTTTTCCAGCCTATCAGGGGATTCGAACTGGAGACATTTTGGTTTGATAATCTACAAATTAGGCTGAGAGTTTACATTGGCTATCATGTTGGCCTCAGCACCTTTATTGCCTCCCAAGAAACTTGAGTCCACCAAGGCTAGAACAACACGATGGACGGGAAATGCTCACTGGCGTGTTTAAACTCCAGACTGTGTGCTAACTGCTTACACGATCACACTGAATCTGTTTTTGAGAGGCTTCTACCTGCAGAGTGACTCCTGCCAGTCCAAACAGCCAGCTCATGGATTAGGCAGCTCATCCGCCTGTATATTGTCAAATATTGTCAAACCCTGTGGAGCCGGACAGACTAAACCTTGGCTTGGCGGTCTCCAAACAATGTAGGAGCCTGAACAGGGGTTCTGGCCTCTTGAGGTTTCCCACAATCTTTTTTCTGGAGCCACAGATGCAAACTACCACAGACATTTCCATGAATACTTGCACATGTATACAAAGTATGCAATCTTATGGGCACAGGCATCCAAATACCTGTGCTCAAAGACCAGAAAACACTAAATCAAATTATGGGAACAGGAAGCATGAATTACTATGAGGGTGCTTGGAGGATTGAATGGGTGCCAAAAAGGAAAAGGTTATACGTTTACATCTATAAAGTATGATTCATTGCCTTTAGCAAGGAAACAATAAACTGCCAACTTTCAGCATACAGTCTGATGTCACATTCGCTCCCATACAAAGGGAGACTGGCACATATCCAAGTTAGGGTTTTGACATAAAATGGAAAATCATGGCAGCCATTGCACCAATGGGCCAAAACTGTGTTTAAAATCATCATGATTAAAATATTGGTGTGCAATCTTTATTTTTAAGTGAGAATGTTGCAGAATGGTTCCACTTTAGTTTGAGTTTCCCCACATTCCTGATCCTGAAAGATTTATTTTTTTCTAGTTGGCCCCCGCTGAACATTAAATACCTTCATAATTTGGTGAAACACAATGTGGCTTTCTATAACCAAGGGAACAATGTTATTATATGTGGTTTCTCTCCTTTTGGCATCCATTAACAGACCATGAACATCAAGTTAAGGGTCTGTGGTGTTGCATTAACATCTTTGTTCTCTTTCTTAATGCTGTCACAGCTGCTGGAAACTCCTTGAGCAGCGGCTCAATACAGTTGCAATATTGGCCACAGTGACATGGAAACCACTGATGATTCTGAATGATGGATTCAAATGTTTACCAGGATTGATTTTCACTTTGTTAAAGCACATGTTGTGGTGTGTTGGTGGCAGACAATGGTCATGTGGTATTAGACATTTGGTTGGTGCTGTTTTCCAGGAGCAGCATGATCTGACCTCAATGGGTGTTTAACAAGGATTCATTGAGCTGTACAGAACTGAACCCCCAACTGTGCCTATGCAGGGAGCAGAAATTGTAAACATGAAAATGCAACCCATGAAGCAGCCTTGTATGACCTTTTTGCTAACAGGATGTGACTCTTAACTAGCCTGCAGACTGAACTGCCATTTCATTTCCCTTCATTCATTCAGTCTGACAGCGTGTTCATACCAGTTGTTATTTGGCACATGTTTTAAACGATCAGTAGTGTGTGGTATATGCCTGCTGACAATGTCATTTTCAGTTGACACATACGCTGCAGTAGCAGTTGCCAGGAGCAGCTGTCGTCTTTCACAAGGATCGAAGCAATATTTAGATTCAGGAGTTCAAGAGACTTGTCGATTTCTGTAAGTTGACTTACTCACAACATCCATCTCGTCCACACAATGCTTGTCACCATGCTTGTCTGGCTTTGGCACAGGATGATGACTTCTCCATTCTTAATCTTGCCTACAAAGCTGTGATTGGCTTGTTTCCAACCGGGAAAGAGCCGTCAGTGAGCGCAGAACACCATACTTATTAGCTGAAACGTATGAGATGTGCTTGGTGATTTAGAGGTTTGGAGCCAGGCTACTCCTGTGCTGGAACAAAAGTACCTGGCCCCATGTTTCCTCTGTGTCTGTTAGTTTGTGGTCATTTTGATTGACACACCTTTCTTAAGAAAATGTACCATGTGAGCAAAATATAAACTCAAATAGCGAAGCTCTTAAAACAAGATTTTGACACAGTTCCCCTCTACAGCAGGCTCTCAATATTAAGTAATAATGCCTGACCCACCTTAGTTGATATTGTAGTGCAAAGTATATTACTGACACACAATGAACCTGGGGCTTTGGGCTCCTGGGGCCCTGAGGCCCTGGGGCAGGTACTTTGCCCATTTGGTTATCCAGCCTTGTTTAGGGCTTATTTTCACACATTGTTTATCTAGATAATAAAAAAGATCATTACAGAGATGCAAAAAAATGATTTAAAAAATTCAAAACACCAGGTGAAAGTCAGATTCTTCAAATGCAGATTGTGGCACAAACATAACACAACATAACCACTCAGAATGGTTTTACCTGCTTGAAAGGACTCATGGCTTTTCATCAGCTTATTTGCATTTTTTCCTCACCAAAGCATTTGCTGAGTTGTGCTCAGATGACCTTGTTTACTGTAAACTGGTGATCAGTGTCTTTTTGTAACGGCCAAATCAACCTGCAGATGGATAGCAACGGAACATCCAGGTGAAAATCGGTTTAAACAAATGTGGTTATTTTTTAGTTGAAAAATCAATAAAAGCTGAAAACAATGAGCCGTATTCATTCTGTGAAACTCGCTCTCCTTCCTCAATCACCCGGTGTAACCTGAAACAGGCTAAATCTGCTTCATTGGTGTTCCTGTGTCACACGCACGAGTACACTTGTGCAAACACATACACACACTCGCCTGCACATGCAGGAGGTTATAATGATGCCATGTGCCAGTAGATTGGAGTCTCTAAAGTCAAACTGCAGCCAAGTCTTTCATTTATGCAATCATTTGTTCAGTTAATCGCTGTTCCATGTGTGATGACTCAGGTGAGATGGAAGCGATTAAAGAAGCTGCCTCACAGGTTCGTGGGTTGCTTAGTGTTGTACTGTCAGGGGGTTCACACTGTGCCTGCGTAGCATCGATGCAGAGGTTTCACTGCCTTGCTACTGTCATTTATGGCAAGATGTCGTTTAGTGAGTTAGTAGAGATAACTGGTGAACACAAATGAGGTATTATTACAGTTTTATTTACAGAAAATAAAGATCAAATAATGAGCTTATTGTTGCTGATGCAAGTGAACTCCAGCCACCACACGTGTTGGTGCAGTGTTTAAAGTGTTCGTAGACGGAGGAGTGTGTCTGCGTCTTGTAATCTGTTTATACTCAAGGTCACAATTCTATAGCAAAAGTATAACATTTTGGAAAATACGCTGTCTGGTGGAAATTTAGAACGGTAAATATGAAGCTACAGCCTTAGCTTAGCTTAAAGACTGGAAACAGCGAAATGTTGTTTATCCGCTTCAGTTGTTATTACATATTAAACAAAGATGTAACATGTTAATTTGTGAGGTGCTGGAAGGCGTGTTTTATTACCTTTACCATTATCACTGAATATTGGTACATTCTGATATGGTGGACAAGATGAAAATCTAGCATTTTCTTTTTTGGTTGATTGCTCTAAGGCACCTCTAAGGTTGCTGTAGTGTGCTGTGAGAGCATCACATGATCATTTTCCCTCAGGCTGGGGATTCAAACCTGCAACCTGTGGCTGCAAGCTGCTTGTCTAACCTTGTATGTATAAACCACAGCCAGTTCTACACTATATACCAGGTGGCTCTTAACAGGATATTGCACAAGGGTGTGTTTTCTGTGTGTGTTTTTTTGAGGATATGTGATGACCGTGGCTGAATAGCGCGACATCTCCATGCCAAATGGATTAAAAGCCATTGCATTCATTTCAGCATCAGAACAAAACACCTCAGTTCAGCCGAGTTTGGCTTGGCAGCTCGGAAAGTGACCATGCAAACCATTTGGAAGGTTGTGTTTGCTTACTGTGTATTCGAGCTGCAAGACAAACTCCAGATACGGAGTTCACTTTTGAAAAGTGTATTCAGTCTGGGGAATCAAATTTCTTGCTTTAGATTGAACTAATATCTCTGAAATATTGGTAATTCACTACATACAAGCAAGCAAGCCTATCTTCCAAATGAACAATTATCTTGTGCTTTTTCTGACATTCCTGCTTCAACAAACACCCCATTTATTAGGCGTCATGGTCAGTATCTGATTCCAAACACTGGTGGAATGTAACAAAATACATTTACTCAAGTACTGTACCTAAGTACACATTCGAGGTACTTTACTTCAGTATTTCCATTCTATGCACCTTTATACTTCCACTCTGCCACATCTCAGAGGGAAGAACTTTACTTTTTACGTCACTTCATTTGTCTGACGGATTAAGTTACTTTACAGATCACAGAAAAGGTTTCAGTCGTAGTCATCTGGACACTGTTACAAAAAAAAGCTACAAACCACACATTTGAAGACAGTGAGGTGAAGATTCTAAGTAGAGAGAAGAGTTGGTTTGAAAGAGGAGTCAAAGAAGCCATCCATCCATCCATCCATTTTCTACCACTTGGTCCCCGTTAGGGGGTCGCGGGTGACTGGAGCCTATCCCAGTGACTTCGGGCCTTAGGCAGGGCACACCCTGGACAGTGGCCAACTCGTCGCAGGGCGAACACAGACACAGACAAGGACAGACAACCATTCACTCACACATTCATTCAATACGGGCAATTTAGAGTTATCAATTAACCTACACATGCATGTCTTTGGACGGTGGGAGGAAGCCGGAGAACCCGGAGAGAACCCACGGTAACACGGGGAGGACATGCAGACTCCACCCAGAGAGATTGTGTGATGTTGGTCCGGTCCGGGAATCGAACCCACGAACCCACGATCTCCTTATTGGGAGGCAGGAGCTGTAGCCGCTCTGCCACCGTGCACCCCTCAAAGAAGCCATTTTTGTGAAAAAAGAAAACCCCTCTTTGAACTCTGCCCAACGTTTACCACAGAGTATTAACACCGTGGTCACGCCAATCACACGCTAATCAGGTACTTAACAGTGATGAGGCAGGTGCAGCCAGAAAACAATAGGCCTGACCGATAGGCCTTACTGATTACTGGGCCATCATGGAAACAATTAGTTCAGTTTCAGGTGAAACTAGGCAGGGTAAACAGCAGACACTCAGGAAGACTCCTTCCTGAGGGCGGGGCTTAAGCAACACAGAGTAGCTTAAATTTCTGAGTTTCCGTTCCATTTTTTCACAATTGAGAATGACTTCCGGATGGGAGCCAAAACGTCTTGATTCTGAAAACAGTGTCCAGATGACTACGACTGAAACCTTTTCTCTTAAACTCTTTAACCCCCCCTCGGATCAGCTGGAAAACGCATTGTCACATCGTTTCTCTGAGCTCAGGAAGACTTTTTAGAGATACGTGGTTCTCACAGGACAGCAACGCTACAAACACATGATGATCTTATAGACCATGATGCATTGCTGTAGATGAAACTACCCGACAGTATATAAAGCAGTTAAAATGAGTTCAACCTTAAACATCTGCAGCAGTAAAAGTTCACTATTATATAAATGGGAATTTACCGAAGTTATAAAAAACCTGACACTCGTCAGTGCCCGATCCGTTCTGCATATGCGCGCGTACTTAGTCCGCCCGAATTGTACCACGGATGTGTGAACGTTTTACTTGACAGCCAGCGAGTTTTTTTTATATATTGAATGAACTGAATCGAATAAACACAGAATTAAAACAAAATATTTTTTTACGTTTTGTTTCATTTTTAATTACAAATGAAACACGGGCCGAACTATTACACTTCCAACGATTAAAAACCATTTTGTTATCTGAAGTGTGAGTTGGATTCTTTTATGATCAGTCATTGACATCACAAGTAATTTTGAGCAGGCACATTTGTGGAAACCTTCTTTGACTGACAGGACCACTTTAGCGCATGTGCTCCGGCAAAGATACTCTCAAACAAAGAACGCATTACGGGCCGCACCAGTGGTATGAAATGGTATACACTTCCTGTCTCCTAAGTGGGCGTGGTCGACTCTCCCCAGTTAAATAATAATAAATATAGTAGTATTATTAAGCAAAGAAACACACATTTATTTTTTTTAATTTTAACTTTTAATTCATGGTTTCACATATAAGTCCCTTTAGTTTAGATTTAGATTGTCTATCGGGTGGGAAAGCGGTGCTCACGTTCACTTCTCCCATTGGATTGATTAGACTCAGGACCTGCTGCTAGTCTCCTAAAGAGGCGGGGCAGTGGTGAAACCCACGTGACACAGATCCAAATGACACAAATCCGTTGGGTCCAATAACATTTGGAAAGTCTAGAAGAGCCGCACGATTAAATCATTTTATCCCCATTCAAGTTAGCAGAGGGCTAAACCGGATGTTAGCCGGCTCGCACAGCCTGAGCCCTCCGAGGGAGGCGGGGTTAAAGGAAACGCTAGTGCGCTTGCGTCTGTGGGGCCGCACAATGCAGAAGCTAAAGGACGATCCGGGTCATTTTAAACCGGGAAGTCTTTTTTTGTAGATAAATGGCAGACTTTCTGGGGAAGACCTGGTCTGATTGGGAAGACGGCATTCATCCCATTTTGGATGGAGCAGAGTTTATCAGTGGATCAAAACCATGACAACCCAGAGTTGGGACCGAGAGGCAGAGCTGTTATGCTTTAAATATTGTTGGAAACAAAACACCCAAGTGTCTTTTTGATTCCACTCTTGTTCCACTGCTGGGACATGCGCTTCTTGGACAAATAACAGCTTCCTTGGAAACTTTACATGAATAACAACCTCAAATATTTGATTCTCTGGGACACAGCAATATAAAGAACAGACCTATACCATTTATGGTGAGAAGAGGTGTTATTTTATTTTCGGTGTAAAATTGCTTAAATCCCTCTTTAGACGCCCAAACATTCCCCTGTGTGCACTGAGAGCAGCATCAAAGGCTGTCTGTGGGCTTTATGGGCTGTGTGTGTGTGTGTGTGTGTGTGTTCAGGTGTAGAGTTACAACACTTGCTCATGCTGTGTTTGTTGTGCAGTAAAGTGTAAAGAGGCAGAGAGTTGTTCTGACGCCTGTGAGGTGCCGGCCACATGGCCAAAACTTAAAAACAAAGGAAAAGATGGGTCACACACTCTTAAGGGCAACACACACCAGCCGGGTCGGATTATGTCAGGGTTAGGGGGGTTTTATTGCCCTGATGATGGCACTAGATGAAAAGTCAGAGGATCACAGAAGTTATTACAGTTCATCCCGAGAGCAACATGAATGTGTGTACAAGTACAGTGGTGTGAAAAAGTGTTTGCCCCCTTCCTGATGTCTTATTTTTCTGCATGTTTGTCACACTTAAATGTTTCAGATCATCAAACAAATTTAAATATTAGTCAAAGATAACACGAGTAAACACAAAATGCAGTTTTTAAATGAAAGTTGTTATAAAGGGAAAACAAAATCCAAACCTACATGGCCCTGTGTGAAAAAGTGATTGCCCCACCCGTTAAAACATAACTTAACTGTGGTTTATCACACCTGAGTTTAATTTCGCAAGTAAAAATTGAGACATTTCAGTCTGGACCGAAGGTGTGCACCACCCTACTGACACCGCCACCCAAAGAACCGTGTCACTAGCATTGCCGGATAGCACAGCACTGTCCCAAAGATAGCGGAGCAGTTTGGAGTAGAGAACAAAGTTACAGATGTGTAGGTGACAGAAATACCAAGGAATATCAATAATGATAATGTGGTTTTATTTCTTCATACCTTTTCTTAATGAGACCCGTTTTGGAGCAGGGCCCTCTCGTGCAGCTCCTAAACGGCCTGACCGCTGTGTCAATAGCAACAGAAAACAGCGTGTGTTTTTTAAAGGAGATCCGGCTAACAGACCAGTTTTGGTACCTACATAACATTTGTAAGTAAGCAGCATACAGTGATGATGAAATCATTAACAATTGTTATTTATTTAATCATTAACTTTAAAGATCATCCGGTCCAAGCAGGGACTGTTCTAAACATAATTTGAAAAAAATGAGACATCTCTTAAATGTTCTGGCAATGTAAACATTATGACACAATAAATAGAACCATTAGATAATAATGAATACTAAAACAATAAAGATAAGTTACTAACCACCCTCTTCCCCTTGTGTTTTCCAGCCTCTACCTTCTCTGTCACGAGCCCCACAACGGAGGAGGGCCCCCTGGAGCAGCTCCCCCACACGGCCCACCGGCGAGAGAAACGCTGCTCCTGCGAGAACCAGAAGGACAAGGAGTGTATTTTTTTCTGCCACATTGGCATCGTCTGGGTCAACACCCCGAGGTGAGTTTGCTGTCAGCAAGAGAAGAAAGAGTTTGTTTTCACAGTAATGGAACACTGTGATAAATTTTACGGTGATACAATGTGATAATAAAACAGACCAAAGAGAAGAAGAAATCAATAATCTGTCCGAAACCTCAGAGGGATGTACAAGAGTTTTCCCTGCAGCAGTAGCTGGGAGGTTTCCGGTTCACACACAGCAGCTCGAGTCCAGAACTAAGACAAACTTTCACTGTTTTGCCAGGTCGGTGGTTTTCAGAGTAGAAAACTGCAAGCTCAAACGGCCATCACTATTTAAAAACACAGTTCATATTATCCAGATTACAGATGTAGTCAAATACACGATACATGACAGACGGAAAAATCTGCAGATTGTATTCAAAATGTAAGCTTTCTAAAACTGTCTGCAACTTTGGTTTTTAGGTGTGTTCTTTTGTTCGTATGCTAAAAGGCCCGTCACTCCGTTTGAGACTGTTTCCATGCTGGTGTCTGGATCACAGCCTTTTAAAGACTCTTTCGGTAAACTGATAATGCTTAAATATGAAAACTGACAATTCTCAAATGATTAGTAGAAATGTGCCAGCACAGTGTTTCTTATTAAACCTGCTCTGTTTTCCCGTTAGTGCCCGTATATTCATTGAATATACCGTATATATATATTCTCCCCTTTCACTCCATTACTTTTAAACTGAAAGAGTCCACATACATGTCTTTATTTGCAAAGAAAATTGTATTTGACTTCCTGAGCTGAGCGATACCCACTCCATGCAAGATCAAATAAAAAGGCTGCTATCCTTTGGTTTCTTTATGTTTGGTCTCTGAGAAAACCAGTGAAAAGACATGAAAAGACATAGTTGGCTTCACAGTAGGCATGTCTCCTCTAAACATCATGTTGTGGACGCAGAACACCCAGGGCAGCACGTCAAAACACCCTAAATTATACACTTCTCAACTTCAGCTGTGATTTCTATAAAGATGTCGAACAGGAGGCCTCAAAACAAAAGGCTGTGGAACGAGATGTTAGAAAGAGACACACCACAGGCTGTTACCAGGCCTGAAGACACTGGCTACAGAGTGAAGTGCTAACCCACACATCGACGCATGTAGCATCGGTGAACGAAAGATTAACTCAAACCATCCCTCTGTTTATTTCAGTTCAAATGTGTAACCTGAAATGCATCATGTCTGGACCTTTGGGATGTTTCCTCGGACGATGCTAATGCTAACTAATTATGTCCGATTTCAGCTGCCTCATCCTGCAATGTGAACATTTCAAGAATAATTACGTCAGAACACTTTGACTCATTTTGAAGGTTGTTCGTGTGTTCGCAGTTAGGGTTAGTGTTCAGGGAGGAGGGAGGCCATCTTCAGGTTAAACTCACTCAATGTTCTTGGAAAACTTGTTTTGGCCTGTGGACTTGCAAAAGTTGCTCGCATTGTAAACATGAAGACTAGTGGCAGGAGCCCACGACGAATCCTCAGTTTTCCAATGGACACGTATTGTTTATGTCTTGTCCTTCAAAGGAAGCGCCCCCTAAAGGCTCTGATATGCTCCAAGAAGGACGCGGATGTGGTTCTGTTTAACATTACATTGGTTGTAAAGTACCATCTGAGCTTTAATGGAGCAGCAAATGTGTGTGTGTATATATAAATATAAATATATATGTGTGTATATATGTAATATACAGTTTCTATACCGTACTTCTGTAGGTGAAACAGTAGTGTCTGAACACCAAAAGACTCACTACAAATAATACGAAGAAGAAGCTTCATTAAAAAACAGTATCTGATGTTGTGTAAATGTATATTCCTCAAACATTACATGACCCCAACTTTTTCAAGTATACTGTGGCCAGCAAGTTACTGTAATAGATTTCATGAACTGGCTAAAGGTGAAATCACTGCTTTGTCACAGTAATCACAGAATAACATCTCTGACATCAAAACAATGCTGCACCGTGTTGGTTTAACTTCAAATTCATCTCCGCGTTCTTTTATCAGCACAGAAACCTTGTTTTTTTTTTCATTTCCTAGTGCAGCGGATCATATTTTTCAATTGCCTGGCCTCAAATAGGGCCCAGGCGCACGGCTGCCTTCACAATTGGGAGCAATTAACTTCATTTTAGTTCAGTATGCACAAGCAATGTAAGCAGTTAGATGTGGTGGAACTAATAAGAAAGAGCACCTTTCCTAAAGAAGGATAATTTCTGCCATGTTTCCTCTTGCTGTTTCTAAATAGCCCGTTTTAACTCTTTAACACGAACCCACCAGGGAGACCACAAAGAGTCTGAAATCCCTGTGGTCGGACCCTGATCTGCCCACAACTCCTTACAATCTTGAGCAGTTCACATTAAACTGTTAAATTAAAATGAGAAGGATTTGTGATCATTTCTGTGGTCCGTGACTTTGAACCGAACACATAATTGATAACTTGATAATAACAATGTTGTTCAAACTGACTTTATTTCAGCTGTAAATTTTATCTTGTGGTTCATTTTTGCAGCTTCTTCTTTAATCTCATCAGAGATTTCAACAAATTTAACCAACCTGTGTGATTGTGTTTGACAAAACGTACGCCACATTACTTGACGACATACTGTACTGTTTTTTTCATGCCATGCCAATAAGTCACATTCGAAATTCATTAACTAATTAAAGAGAGGTGTCACCGAAATAGCTTCCAGAGATGAGCCAAAAACAGCTCCTGCAGCGGTGCGACCCTCTCACTAAAGCTCAGACGGTTAGTTTAGTCTAAACATAGCAGTGTGGTAAAATGCAATCTTCCTGCCTTCATCGTAAAGACGTTTTTAAACAGCACTGGCAGTTCCCACCATCACTAACTATACCACTGAACCCTGTGGGCACCAGGGAGCTCCTGAGTGCTCTTTTCTTTCGCAGCACATCCTGCCGAAACACCATTTTGTTTTAAATATGTAAACTAGTTAACATGTGCTTGACGTGGTGAGAAGTCTGGGGATTTTCTGTATTTTGCTTCATGTCAATAAATCTCGTGAGCAGAGTCAAACCAGCAGTGAACGTCGCTGCTAACGAGTGTTGTGTGTGAATCACAGCTGATGGATCTTCTTCCTCTGAGCCGCAGAGCTCCGCTGTTGTCCAGAAACTATTAAAACACATCAAATGTGGATTAATCTGCCGCTGAAAATAGTCCCCAACAAATGCACTGATAAAAACTACAGCGAGCAGCAGTTTGAGGAAATCACTGAGCCTTTTTAAACATGAAACTATATCTGTGCGGTGTTTTTAAAGATGTATGAGCGCCACAGACAGGAAGTCAGGAAGTATTGAGAGACGGACTAACATGTTACTCGGTTTGGGTATTTTTATGGGATTTGTTGACAATAAGAAAAATAGGAAGTAGAGTAACACTAAATGTTACCTTAAGGGAGGTCCTCTTGCTAGCTGCCATTAGGTACCAGCAAAAAACAGAAACTCTTAAATACCTTCAGCGTAAGTGTTATTTTTAAAGTCAGATCTTCACATTTTCACGCTTATCCTCAAAAACACTTGAGGGCGTACTGACAGCTTCAAGGGTGGGGGTGGGGGTGGGGGTGGGGTCGGGGTGGTTGGGTGTGTTGTGAGTCAGACTCTCATGCAGGAGACTGGAGATCGTGTCCTGTCATTAACACAAGAATTTAAAACACATTGACATTGAACGTTGAAATACTTTGTCATGAACGTAGTCCAGGGTTTTCCAGAATCGTTCAGTATCAACGTACTTGTCTGGCAACAGGAATGCACATAACCCATAACTCTTTCAATAGAGACAAGTAGAATAGAAGAGTCCAACAGGATTTTGGTGCAGTGGAGCCATAACTTATCGAGCTACAGTTCAGGTCAGGATTTATTCAGCTCTGTATTGAAATACAGCACATACTGTAACTGAAGGGAGGGGCTCATTACTTATGAGTCAAAGAATCAGAAAAACTCTTTAAAAGGTCAAAGGTATAAAAGGGGAAGTGAAGCCAACAGAGTGACATAAAAGGTAACAAAATGATATCGCAGAAATGAGCAGACAGAAGCTGGGAGAGTGTTGACGGAGGATGGTGCGGAGCAGAGGAAAGGGTCGTATTTCATCACCGGCCACCATTACCGTTTGATTAAAAAAAAAGACACAAAGCCGTTTAACAGTGTTATCTCTATAAAATGATTTGTCACAACTGGACTCGCATCTAAATTCAGTCTGACTGCCGCTCCCAGAAACCGGAGTTCAAATATGTGTCTGTAACAATAAAGACAAAACCGTAGTTTTATTTTAAGGTATGTCCTTGTTTTGACATAAGTGTAGCGCTGTTAAGCCACTGGCATCTGCTGGCAGTTCTACCTGTGGTCTAGTTAACCCCACCTCTGATCCAGCTGTGGATCCCCCTCCGACCTGCAGCCGGCTGAGAGCCGTCACCGCGGTCACACTGGCACCAGATGGATCAGCAGCAGGATGATTCACTGCAGCTACACAGCAGTAAAACAAAACTGAGTCTACTAACAGCAGCATGTTTCCCAAAATGTCAAACTATTCCTTCAACAAATGTCACCTCAGGCAGCAAGTGTGGCGACTAGCAGTGCACGTACCGGAGCCACGGCGATGACATTTAAAGAGTGGCAGCAGTTATCATCTGAAACATTTGGTCCCTCAGACAAAACAAGCTGACAGAGTGAAATCCATTGAAGAGGCAAAAATATGAATTTCTGCACCTTCAAAGGCCAGAAAAGACCAGACGACGAGGGGAACAGCAGTTGTTTTTTATTATTTACTAAGCAGAAGGAGACGTATTGAAAATGGGAATGGCTTCATCTAAAAGCTAATTCTTTGCTTTGAACATCACACACCGAGGTCAACAAGGACGAGTGAATATTCAACACTGACTCTTTGGCTTTCTGTCTTCCAGCCACGTGGTTCCTTACGGGTTTGGTTCAGTCCGCCTCAGGAGGGAGCTCGGCCGCTGCCTCTGCACAGACAAACAGGACGCCGAGTGTTTGAGCTTCTGCTCCGTCCAGAGGCAAGCAGAGTGAGGACACACACACACACACACACACATAAATTGAGAGAAACACAGACTAATAAAATACACTCATGTTTCTCATCCCATTTTCTTTTCCTCAGAGGGGAAAATGCTGAGGTGAAGACAGAGACTGACAAACGATTGAAGAGTAACAGAGCTGCATTCTGGGAAAAAAGGAGCCGACACACACTCAAACACCAGACCTGAGAGAGAGGAGAAACTACACCAACGGAGGTCCTTTATGCATCAGAAATAACCACAATGGACCCTTTAGTTCGTCTCTCTGCCCTGATGACAGTTTGGACATGTACAGTGTGTGTGTATTATGTAAATGTAATGATGGTGAAGTATTAGGATAGGAGTGCTGACTACTGACAAGCTCATCTTTTTGACATTTGGCTGATGACACACAGGGAGGGAGTTGAACCTGTGACCTTTCTGTTACTGGATGATCTCAGCTGATTTGTAATACTGAGGGGCGGAAAACATTTCAGTTTAGGCTGCTACCAGAAATTACACAGCTTTGGGAAGAAAGGCCCAGAAATGTACAACTTATTGGTTTTTAAAGGTCCAGCGTGGAGGATTTAGTGGCCTCTAGTGGTGAAATTGCAGTTTGCAACCATTTGAATCCGGCTCGCCTCGCCCTCCCCTTCCAAGTGTGTAGGAGAAACTACGGTGGCCACGAAAAAAAAAAACCCCTAACGGCCCTATCTAGAGCCAGGGTTTGGTTTGTCCGTTCTGGGCTCCTGTAGAAACGTGGCGGTGCAACATGGCGGCCTCCGTGGAAAGAGACCCGCTCCCTCTGGAGATATAGACGGCTCATTCTAAGGTAACGAAAACACAACGCTTCTTATTTTCAGGTGATTGTACACTAATGAAAACACACTTCTGAATATTATATTCCATGTCTGCTAATAGCTCCTCCTAAATGTGACACACTGGACCTTTTAATTCCAAATTCTTCCTGTAAAGTGTCGGTGCAGTCAAACACAGCTCTGTTGTTGTGGGCGGAAAACCTCACATCTCCAGCCTTGTTTTTACACACATTTACATTTGTCTGCGTTAGTTTTATGGGTTTTTATGAAGACCGGTGATATATAGATCATACGGAGGGCCATTTACATAGAAAGTATTTGCATGGACACTTTTATTTCTCTGTGTTCACGTACAGTCATCTGACGTAATATTTAAGAGAGGGCCGTCAAAAACATTTGAAGAATGAAGTGATTTTGAGCAAAAAGCCATAATATGAAAACAAAGTTCTAATTTTATAAGAAAAGGTCATAATACTGTAATATGAGTTAAAGCTGTAATTTTAGGAGAAAATAAAATTACAATAAGTCGTACTTTTCAAGAAAAAGTCGTAATCTGATATGAGAATAAAGTCGTGGGAACAGATATATTTGGAGAGCAGTGACGTATGTTGTGACTGGGGAACACTGGATTATGTGGACACTATCACAGTTACTGACTCTAAACTAACTGTAGTTTTTCTCAAAGTATGAATAAACATTTTTGTCAAGTTATGACTTTATCTTGAAATAGGACTTTTTCATGTAAAATTACAACTTTATTCTCAAATTATTACAATTATTTTATAAAATTACAGCTTTATCTTGAAATGGTACAACTTTTTCTAGTCTGACTTTATTATTGAACTATTAGATTTTCTTGTATATTTTCAACTTTATTCTTGAGATGTTACAACTTGTAATATTATGATTTTTTGTTCTCAAAACAGTAAAATTTCTCTTAAAACATAAAATATTTAGACTTTATTTTCAAAATCTCAGCAGCGGCCTGTCATCACCTTCTAGATTTGACTTTTTGACAAAGAATAAGCTATTACAAACATTGTGTGATTTTAGAGGTTTCTTGCAGTGAACTCTGAAATCATAGTTCCTGCAACTGTGCATAGACAACAGGACAACATTTTTAAAAGCTATGAAATGTTCACTGTAATGGATCCTCAGTAGGTTTCATGTCTCTGCAAACTTTCCAGTGTCCTGAAGTGAAAGTAGGAACATGTGGCTGAACATGTGGCAGCAGCTGTAGTAGCTTTAGAAAATGGTCCCAAAGCATAACTTGAAGAATAAGTTATGAACAGTGAGCTAAAACATGTCAAACCAACCGTACGGTGCTTAGGTTTTGTTAAATATTATGTCACATTTGAACTGGAGTTATGAGGTTTTCCCATAACAAGAGTGTCCTGTAGCTGTCGGTCAGTCGTCCTGTTCTCACAGCTTTAGAAATCTTTGTCTGAATGTGAATGGTAATGTCTCAGTTTTACAGTTTGTGTAAACAACACAAAACATGTTGTTGTTGTTTTGGAGAATCTTTTTATTTTCACAAGAATGCATGCAGTTTAATTATTGTGCTAAGTCTCCAGCAGAGTTGTTCTTTTATGCCTTATTGATAACTTTAGTTATTCCTCCAACATGTCAAAGTATCCCTGAAAATGACACAAAGAGATGTTGGACTGTAAAACAAATATTTATTTACCCTACACTGAAGTATACTCACAATGTGTAACCTCCCTCTGCGCATGTGGAATATAACCAAAATAACGTTTAAATACATCAGCCTCTCAACAGAACTGTAAGTACTTTAAGTGCCATCAGCGTCTCCTCAGTAGTATAACTCAGTCTGTCATTAGAGGCAGGAGTGGCGGGTTGGTGACTTGACCTTTTGCTGGAAGTGACGGGACTGCTGACTCTGATCCGAGGCGCTGTGCCCATGTAACCCCTTTACGCCCGTCAGAAAACCACAACACGCTCGGCTCTCTCTCACTTTTTCTCACTGTAGTTCCTTCAGGCCAAAAAAAGAACAGGTAAGAATGTAATGAACTGTGAGGCCTCGGGACAGTTTGAAACGTGATTACAGAAACAGCTCATGTTAAGTGCTGCCTTCTAGGACTGATGATACAGAAACTGAGGTTTTCTGTCCCTATTTTAATCTTTCTACCTGTACTTCACAGTAAACTTAAACTTTAAACAAAGATAAAACAAGGATTCATTTGTTAGTATTAAACATTGCTGGGAAATTCATGTATTATGCATCTCTAAAGACGCTTCTTCACGTACAAGTCCTTCAACATGGACTCTTACTGAAAGATTAGTGCCCCTTGTGGATGAAAGTGGAAGTTTACTGAGCTTAATAAAAAACACCTACAGTTCATATTTTGTGAAATAGCAAGTGACATAATCTAGAAATGAAAATCTACAACTAAGTGCAAAGAAAACTTTATTAGGACGCTACGGAGACCGCCCGGGGTCACATGGTAGAAAAAAATAATGATTTGGAAATCAGTTTAGCAACAAATGCTAACAGATTGCTAAACTGAGCACGTGGTTTAGGGGGGCATATAAATAATAATAATAATTCAGCAGTTTTTAAGTAACGTAATGGACCATTTAACTGTCACACCAGCGACATGAAAGCACAGACTGATAACTGGTGTGAGTCACAGCACGTTAGCCACTGTACAATTCCTCTTTGATTGTCAAAGCACAAGTTATCTCAAAACTCGTCTCCTAATCTAAATTTTATCCTCACATTCAAAACATTTAGCATGTCCCGATCAAGATATTTGGTGTCTGCGATAACAAGGCCAAACCAGATTCAGTGTGTCTTCAGCGGGACAGAGATGGGGATGTTGACAAAAGGCTTTGAACCTGGACTGTTGGCTGAAAAATTGCCTCTTTTTTTAATAATATATGTTTCTGAGGCCTTGTTTCATCAGACTGGGTTATTTTAAAGTCATGAGCTCAAAGTCAATCAGTGAAAAAATAACACGATAATCAATCTGGCATGTTTCGCTTTCATTCATGCTGTTTTGTGTTACACTGCGCTCACACAACAATGGAAACGATGAACTTTAACAAAGGCTGTTATTCAAACCTCCTCACGCTGAAACAGAAAAGTAGTTTATTGTCGGCGTCAAGTGAAACGTTCAAAGAGTTTTGTTCCAAAATGAAGCAGTAAAACATCTTCGATTACCTGCTCCGAAAAACAAGGACTGATATCACATAATTAAAAACACATCATGCTGTTTTTGTCCTCCCAAAGAGCAGCAGGTAACTCTCAGTCTTGGCTGACATTAAAACAACATTTAAGATATGTAATATTTCATCATAACATATATATATATAATGAAATCCAGCAGTTGCTTGCGAGTTGTGAAACAGAACTCTTGGTTTAATTTTGCCTGATTTTGTCTTCAGCCTATGGTGACAAACAAAAGTCCATCTGTAAAATAGCTTTTGTAGGATGTTCTGAACACAACCCTTTAAAAATGTATAGCATCATATATGTACTTGTGTTTATTTTATTGCAGGATATTTATTTTGTTAAAGATTTTTAAATTACTTCAACACATTAAAAACAACCCCTGAATTCTAACAGTAATCTGACTTTGTGTGTGTAACATGTTCAAACAAACGAATGAATGAATAGTTTGGCTCCAACATAAGCTAGACTGCAGTTTTTACCAGACTGGAGTGAAGGTGAATGTCTTCATGAAATATTGTCGAAGACAGTTTCAAGGCGATCCAGTGGGAGACCCTTGAAACCGCAACATATCGCACATATCAAAGAAATGATTGGCTGACATCAGTCACTGCTTTAGCCTCCAGCTGAGCTTAGACTAACTTGTGTTTTCCCCAAAAAACATTAATAAACCTGAGCGATGGCAGTGGAGACACCGTACAGGCACGTCTGTGATGTGCTGGCCACGATCCTGCTGCTGATGGCTGCAGGTGTTAAACTGAGAAAGAATGTCACACATTCTACAGAAGGTTATAAATTAGCGTTTTATAGCCTGTCAGGTTTTTTCTTTTGCAAATTTGGAGCCGTCTCAGCCAGCAAGCTATGAAAATAACTCAAGCAGACTTTTGTTTCTCTCTGCAATCTGTGTGTATCATTACGTTGTTTTTAGCCATGCTAGCTGCATGCTAGCTGCATGCTAGCTGCATGCTGTTGGTCTGTCGGTCCACCACTTTGGTTCAGACTGAAATATCTCAACAACTTTTGGATGGACTGCCATTAAATTTGGTTCAGACATTCATGCTCCCCTCAGGATGAACTGTAATAACTCTGCTGATCCTCTGACTTTCCATCTAGCGCCACCATCAGGTCGACACGTTAACGCGTCCGACACTTTGGTTTCTGACCAAACACCTGCAGAGCTGATGGCGCTCCCATCAGCCTCAGCTGCGCTCTGTGTTTACTGCTAACTAGCTAATGCTAGCGTGATGACATGCTAAACTAAGATGGCGAACATGGTAAACAGTATACCTGCTAAACATCAGCATGTTAGCATTGTTATTGTTAGCATGCTGATGTTAGCAATTATCTCAAAGCACCGCTGTAGCGCAGTACAGCCTCAGAGAGCTGCTCATGGCTGCAGACTGTCTTGCTTCTTTCTGTCTGTGTCCTCAGACCATCGTGGCCCCAGTATTTACTTATACTGCTTACGCCAGAAGGACCGAACAGTGTAGACGTTGTTAGACAGCAGCAACAAGAAGAGGCTTTTGGACA
This sequence comes from Siniperca chuatsi, assembly GCF_020085105.1. Classification (NCBI taxonomy): domain Eukaryota; kingdom Metazoa; phylum Chordata; class Actinopteri; order Centrarchiformes; family Sinipercidae; genus Siniperca; species Siniperca chuatsi. The sequence continues at coordinate 27,546,678 of NC_058057.1, forward strand.
CTCTCCGTGATGCAGGACGTTAGGACTTAGCATTCATCTCTGTATGGAGAAAGTTTTCCACAAACACACTCTGACAAAATAACAGTAAAGCACTTTGAATCAACTGTATTGTGCGAAAAGTTCTTTATAAATAAAGCTGAGTTGAGTATTTCCAACATTTTGAGGTGATTTTATGAAACTTTTGCTTCAGTGCAGTCATTGAACAGGTTCCTGGCATGGCCCCGTCAACAAATGGTCAACAAACTAACATGAACGGTGAGCATATTTCATTTTTTCATTTGGCTGATGTGTTAAAAGCAAAGAGAGAAACATTCACATCGACAAAGTCACATTCCACTCAAACCTCTGCAAGTTGATTTGTTGCACAGCTGGGCTTGTCGGTGCCTGCTCTCTGATACTGATTCATAGCATACAAGTGGAGCATGTTTTTCATGTTATTTTTTCGGTGTACCATTGAAACAATTAATCAATGAGCTAATTGAAATTTATTCATCTGTTTTGATCATCAATTAATCATTTATGTCGTTTTTTATCTCACAACATTCGCTCTGTAGTTGCAGCTTCTCTGTTTGCTCTCTCTCAGTGTATGTGACTGTAAAGTGAATAACAAGACATTTGAAGACGTCACCGTGGGCTTTAGGAAACTGCGACGGGCATTTTTCACTTTTTTCTGACATTTTATAGACCGAATGATTCACAGATTGATCGAGAAAATAACCAGAAGATGAATCGACAATTAAATGAATCACGAGTTGCAGCACTATTGGGGCTTTGGCTAATAAAATAGCTTATTCAGGACTTGGTTTTCAAATCTTGAGTGTTGAATTAAAGGAGCCAGAAAGGATATATTGTATATGAAATCATTTTGGAATGTGAATATAAGCAGATGATTAAGTGGGCAGACTAAAGACTAAACAATTAGTCTGTTGCAGTAACAGGTTAAAACTTTTAATTCAGCTTTTAACTATTCAGCAGCTCAAATCTTCCTCATAATCCTTTACATCCATGTGTGTATGTCACAGGCCCAACATACCGCTGTCAGGAAATTTTACACTTCAGCGTCTTGCTCAAGGGCACAGCACTGGCTAATGGAGGGACTGAACCTGTGACCCTGCAGGTGATGGTTGGCGAGGGACGACCAGTAAGCCCTGGTCAGAAGACCTGAGAGACCTGCTGGAGCAGGTCAGAGACGCACTCAGGTGCCCGACCTTTACCAACTCGGGTCTGTTGTATCACAACCTGAGATAGAGGTGATCAGACTACTGTAGTTCCTTTTTCACCTGCCTCACCGAGTCGTCCCTGGACCGTCTACAAATGGTCCAGAACACTGCTGCAACTCACATCACACCCATCCTATCGTCTTTCCACTGGCCTCCCATCACATTCAGGATTCATTTTAAGGTTCTTGTTTTCATATAGAGCCCTGCGTGGTCAGGCACCTGAGTGCGTCCCTGACCTGCTCCACCCTTATATCACCTGAAAACGAAAGGTGAGCGTGCCTTTGAAGTGGCGTCTCCGACGGCGCGCACGTCTTCCTACACACTTACGTTCTGCGGCAAAAAGCAGCTGAACGTTCGATTTGTTCGAACAGGCCTTCGTCTCGCCTCGTGCTGTCTAGTGTTTGTTTTGTGTGTTTGTAAGGTCTGTTGTTGCTTATGTTTTATTGTTTGTTTCCTGTTGTTAGTGTTTTTGGCAATATTTTATAAATGGAAAAAACATGCACGGGTCAGCGATTTGATATGTTGATCCAAGTACACAGCCTGATCAAACATAACACCAAGACTTCTAAGATTAGACTGTGCAGCTGAAGAAAGGGATCCAATACACTGAGCACTTCAGCGGGTGGATGATCTCATTTTATCGGCCCATTATTTTTCAAAAATCTGTTTGACCTCACGCTTCAAATATCGACCTGGAGACATAACTGCTTTTCTTAAACAACAACAAGCAAACAATGTCTGAGTGAGCCAAACTCATGTGTGTTGTCCACGTGTTACAAAGCTGAGAGTTCAAGAGTAGCCCGACGCTATAAAACTCCAGAAAGACACATCTGTTTGTGTTGAAATTTCAAATGCAAACTTCAAATGTAACCACACATCGTTCTGCCAGCTCAAAATTTCCTTCAGGTTCGTAAAATGGGATGAATTAGACATCAGACAAGAAGCTGTTTGGTGATGGTTCAAGAAAAAAGCATCTTCTGGAACAATATGGCGGCCATGTTGTTGACAGCAGCAGCACTGAGGGTGCGGTTTTGTCAAATCAGATCTTTAATCAATGAGTCAGCGCTAATAGATGCACTTGATATTTCCAGACTATTTGTGGCTGTGGTGTTGCACAAAAATCTGGTCTCCGTGCACCTGCAGTGTCAGCGGGCCCCCTTTCTCTTTTCATACATTAGTTGTCACGCCTGTAATTATACAATTATAACTACATTTCATAATGAAAGACAACCAAACAAGACTTAACTGGAAGCGTGTTTTATTTGCAGAATTAAGATGAATTAGTTTCTGTTGCAACAGAGAAGAAGCACATTCAACTTTAGAAACTTAAAGGCACTATACATACACACACACACACACACACACACACACACCAAGGTAGCGTCAGTATTAAAACTGAAAACACAAGATTAGAAGCTGCTATCACTCTCAAACATGTTGACTGGTCTTAATACAGAGAGGCATGTTAAATAACAAATCGATAGTAAAACACAGTAAAACCAATCACATTACAGAAAGTATTACTTGAGAAACAAACATTCTACATTGTACGTTACACCTTTAAATTGTATGATATTGCGTAATTCCTGTATACAGACTTGATTTTAGTGTCGTAAATGACTCCTTGGAATGACTTTGAGTTGCCACTGTACGAGCTCAGCTTGTCTGCCTCCTCAGGGTCATGAGCAGATGCTGATGATGGACCTGCAGCTGATTCCCTCTCTGTGGTGAACTGAAGCCAACGCTGCCTCATTTATCTGCAAGCTAACTAGTATCACATTAGCTAGCTAGCCACATGACATCACATACCACGGTTAAACCAATCTGAAACACTGTTAGGTCTCTTTTGGTGGCCTGATTTCACTTTTCGTTTTAATGACATGATTGCTCACCTGAAGTCTTCAGCATCAGCACAATTACAGCGTTAACCATGTGATTTCACGTATCTTCTTTTTAAAACCCACATCCTTTAATTTCAGTTCCAGTCAAGATCCTGACAATTCCAGAGATCTCATATATGTCAATAACAGAAAAGTGTGATACAGAAGAATTAAATGTACAGTGGGGCAAAAAAGTATTTAGTCAGCCACCAATTGTGCAAGTTCTCCCCCTTAAAAAGATGAGAGAGGCCTGTAATTTTCATCATAGGTACACTTCAACTATGAGAGTCAGAATGGGGGGAAAGAATCCAGAAAGTGACATCGTCTGATTTTTAATGAATTAATTCCTTGGTAAAATATGTATTTGGTCACCTACAAACAAGCAAGATTTCTGGCTCTCACAGACCTGTAACTTCTTCTTTAAGAGGCTCCTCTGTCCTCCACTCGTTACCTGTATTAATGGCACCTGTTTGAACTTGTTATCAGAATAAAAGACACCTGTCCACAACCGTCACACTCCAAACTCCACTGTGGCCGAGACCAAAGAGCTGTCAATGGACACCAGAAACAAAATGGTAGACCTGCACCAGGCTGGGAAGACTGAATGTGCAATAGGTAAGCAGCTTGGTGTGAAGAAATCAACTGTGGGAGAAAGTATTAGAAAATGGAAGACATACAAAAACAACATACTGATAATCTCCCTCGATCTGGGGCTCCACGCAGGATCTCACCCCGTGGGGTCAAAATGATCACAAGAATGGTGAGCAGAAATCCCAGAACCACACGGGGGGACCTAGTGACTGACCTGCAGAGAGCTGGGACCAAAGTAACAAAGGTTATCATCAGTAGCACACTACGCCGCCAGGGACTCAAATCCTGCAGTGCCAGACGTGTCCCCCTGCTTAAGCCAGTACATGCCCAGGCCCGTCTGAAGTTTGCTAGAGAGCATTTGGATGATCCAGAAGAGGACTGGGAGAATGTCACATGGTCAGATGAAACCAAAATAGAACTTTTTGGTAGAAAATCAACTTGTTTGTGTTTCGAGGAGAAAGAATGCTGAGTTGCATCCAAAGAACACCAAACCTACTGTGAAGCATGGGGGTGGAAACATCGTGCTTTGGGGCTGTTTTTCTGCAAAGGGACCGGGGCGACTGATCCGTGTAAAGGAAAGAATGAATGGGGCCATGTATCGTGAGATTTTGAGTGAAAACCTTCCATCAGCAAGGGCATTGAAGATGAAACATGGCTGGGTCTTTCAGCGTGACAATGATCCCAAACACACCGCCCGGGCAACGAAGGAGTGGCTTCGTAAGAAGCATTTCAAGGTCCTGGAGCAGCCTAGCCAGTCTCCAGATCTCAACCCCATAGAAAATCTCTGGAGGGAGTTGAAAGTCCTTGTTGCCCAGCGACAGCCCCAAAACATCACTGCTCTAGAGGAGATCTGCATGGAGGAATGGACCAAAATACCAGCAACAGTGTGTGAAAACCTTGTGAAGACTTACAGAAAACGTTTGAGCTCTGTCATTGCCAACAGAGGGTATATAACAAAGTATTCAGAAACTTTTATTGACAAAATACTTATTTTCCACCATGATTTGCAAATAAATTCTTTAAAAATCAGACGATGTGATTTTCTGGATTCTTTCCCCCCATTCTGACTCTCATAGTTGAAGTGTACCTATGATGAAAATTACAGGCCTCTCATCTTTTTAAGTGGGAGAACTTGCACAATTGGTAGCTGACTAAATACTTTTTTGCCCCACTGTATGTAAGTAAGTCATGTTGAGTTTCAATACACCAATCAGGGACTAGAACATTTAAGGGGAATAAGAAATAGTGTTTTGTAAGCTTCCCAGTAGACAAGAGATCTGAGGAACTCTTCATTCTTGTTGTTAATATTATTTCAGTCAGACGACTCTCTGGGAATAGATTATTATGTGTGCAGTGCTGATATCTAGGCTCTGAGCTTGTTACAGGTTTATGCATAAATAATAATTCAATAATATAACTGTGACAGGAGCCATTCTGCCAGCATGAGTACTTTTATCTTTGATACTTTGAGTACATGTTGCTGATAATACTTCCATACTTTTACTTTAAATTTTGAAAACCGAACTTTAACCTGTGATGGAGGATTGCTTCATTGCTACTTGTTGCACCACTGGTATCTACTCTAACATTCATACTTCTGTAATAACAATTATCACTAAAGTGCTCTTAAGCAACACTGTGACTGAGGATTTCCCTGCATCTGGAGAAATAAATCTTTTCATCACCATTGAAGTGAATTTACTCTGAGGGAAATATCTGCCATCACTGGAATAATTAGAGATGATTTCCATCCACAAGCCACAATGAAGCCAACTGAACAGAATAACTAGAAATGATGATGGAGGTATGTAGCTTTCTGCTGGTATTCCATCCTGGATGCTTTGCAGTGCAGAAGCAGAATGCTTCCTTTACAACACTGCCATCTGGTGGAAAACCTGCACCACAGCGTGAACTCACAGCCTACTGTATGAGAAGAGTCAGAAAGCTTTTCTTTTTTTACTGAAATGAGACTACTACACTCAGAACAGGTAGGCGACTGATAAGACCCCAAGACTTTAATTGTACAGCTGTTTTATTCGGAGGAGTGAAAAGGTGAATTTGTCTCATCTCACAGCATCAGCCACGTTCCCTTGAGCAAAGCATTTAATCAGAAGACTGGTCCAGTGGAAGACTGTATATTATCTGGAGAGAGCACAGAAATAACTTGTTTTTTATGCATATTTTGAATGCCTTCTTTTCAAATCAATCTTTATTTGTCACAAACTGTACATTATTATCACAAGTACAATGTTTGAAATATATATATATAAAAAAAAGTTAAAATACAGTTATATTTTCTTTCTATTTTTTCCCATACTAGCTATGCTGATGGGGTTTTTTTTAATGGTAACACCAGCTCCGTCTCCCTGTTTTCCCCTTTCAGCATCACAACCTCTCTGTTACCTTTAAAGGTCACCAACCTTTTCTCATGTCACGGCAGTGTTTCGGACAGACAGGCAGGGGACACCGATATGGAGACAGATGGTTTTATTGGATAAAAGCCAGGTAGAACGGGTATGCCGGTACGGAGATGGGGAAGTCTGTTAGAGGGAAGACCCGCTGGAGAGGGAGATTGCTGGAGACAGGGAACTGGAGAGGGAGAACGCTGGAGACAGGAGATCGCTAGAGAAGGGACTGGAGACAGGAGATCGCTGGAGACAGGAGAATGCTGGAGACAGGAGATTGCTGGAGACAGGAGATCGCTGGAGACAGGGGATTGGAGACAGGAGATCGCTGGAGAATAAGGGTTATGCTGAGTAGCATAGGGACACCTAGTTACAATCGAGGTCGGACCCAGACTTAGGTGAGTGCAGGGCATTTATGCAGGCTGTGATTGGGAGCTAATGGGGAGCAGGAGTGTGATTGGGAGTAGGTGTGAATGATTAGTGGATGGTGGAGCTTGGCGTATCCGTGACAGGCAGCAGGTCATAATAGTTTTTTTATCGCTGGTACATCCACACTCTGCAATGTCAAGAGCAACCAGAACAGTCAGATGTGTAAAAGACATTGTTTACTTTGAGGATGTGCTGGAGTTGTCCTTGAACATACTGAATCCTCCGGGGTTCACAGCAGCAGCAGTACCCTCCTTCTCTGCCGGAGTGGGAGGCTCCGGATTCCCAGACATCAATGGTTCTGCCAGCTCCTCTATCAATCTTCATGTCGCCGGCTCCCTGTTCTGTTGTCCGTCACCGGCTCCCTGTCTTGCTGTCCCGTCGCCGGGTCCTCATCTGGTTCTCCAGCCTGCAGAGGGTTTCCGCCTTCGCCGCCGGCCTGCAGAGGGTCTCCGCCTTCACCGCCGGCCTCCAGAGGGTCAACGCCTTTGCTGCCAGTCACCAGAGGGTCTCTGTCTTCGCCGCCGGCATTCCGCCAGGCCTCCAGATGGTTTTGATCTTTGTCCCAGACCTCATAAGGTGAGCTCCACACAGGTCCAGCTCCCGGACCGTCAGACCAAAGCCCTCAGTTCCGCAAGTCCAGCCCCTGGGTTGTCCGCCTGAGGTCCTCAGCTCTGCACAAGGCCAGCCCCTGGGTCATCCGCCCCGAGGCTCCCAGCTCCACACCTGTTCAGCCCCCGGGCCGTCCGTCTGTCCGAGGCTACCAGCTCCACAGCTGTTCAGCCCCCAAGCCGTCTGTCCGAGGCTACCAGCTCCACAGCTGTTCAGCCCCTGAGCCGTCTGTTCAATGCTCCCAGCTCCTCACCTGTCCAGCCTCCGGGCCGTCTGTCAGAGGCTCCCAGCTCCACAGCTTTCCAGCCCCCGGGCCGTCTGTCCGAGGTTCCCAGCTCCTCACATGCCCAACCCCCAGGCCGTCCGCCCGGATCAACCTGCTCCCAGTGGAAGAGGACGACCACCACGTCAGCGGGGTCCTCGGCCATCGGGAGCTGGGGGGAGGTAATGTCACAGACACGCCAGGCTCCACCATCAGTTAATCATACACACCTGCTCCCTATCACACTCCTGCTCCCCATCAGCACCTAAAACAGCCAGGATAAAAGCACATCACTCACCTCAGCCAGTTGTCTGATCTCATTTTACGAAGGACTCTACATGGGATTCTCCACGACTCCTATATTCCACTCCAGCGTGGTATCCACTCCATTCTACTCCAGCAGGTTTTCCCGTCTCCGTACATCATCGACTAGTTGTGAGCTTACCTGCATACCTGTCTGCTCTGGCTGTAACCCAATAAAGATCCATCTGTCTCCTGCCTGTCGGTCCGTAACAACCCCTGATTGCTCCCCAAATGTATGTGGGGGAAGATGTTAGCCACTTTGGGCAAAAGCACCTGCAAGATTTAGTAATATCCACTGAAAAAAACGTCCTCATCTTTTTATTAACACAAAGTCTTGGTGAACGGTATCAGTCGGCGTTAACCTCTGTAATGAATACAATGCATTTTCTGTAACTGCTTCACAATAAAAGCTTCCATGTGATTTGCCAATGGAGGTCTTTTGCTGTGGAGCACGAGCAGCGGGAAGTGATCGCTTTGAATTGGCAGTAACTTAAAGGTTAAGGCTGGTGTTATTCTATACTGTCTGACTTCCTGTCTGTGGCTCTCAGCTTCGAGCCCATTGGTTCTTGCTGAAGACGTAAATCTTTAAACCAAATCTTTTTACCAAACAAACAGGAGGAAATGATACATTTGTTGGGGACTATTTTCAGCGGCGGATGAATCCACATGTGGTGCTGTAGTGAGTGTTTGGGGCAGCAGGACGGTGTGTGTGGGGCGGAGTCAGAATAAACTACAGTGTGTGTGTTCATGGTGATGAAGGAACATGTCACCCAGTGCAACAGAGCGGCTCGCTGATGTGTTTTAATAGTTTCTGGACGACAGTGGAGGAAGAAGATCCATCAGCTGTGATTCACACACACACTCCTGTTAGCAGAGACGTTCACTGCTGGTTTGACTCGTGAGATTTGATGACAAGGAGAACAATATAGAAAATCTCTAGACTGATCCAAAATAAATGTGATAAATAGTTTTAATTCTTAAATTTGCAAGGAGTAACAGCTTTAATCTTCCAGTAAAATAATTAATACATGTGTTGTCCAAAAAGCCCAGATATAAAAAAAAATGTTTATTTTCTTTTAGTTTAGTGTTTAGTCCCGTTTAAACTCCATGGGTGAGATATATATTTCATGAGTCACACTGTGATGTCCCTTTTATTACATTATTACTTGGTACTTTGTTCTCACACTTGTGATCGTGGCTCTCTGGTGTCTATTATTCTCCTCTCTTCTTGTTCACAGAGTTTATTTAGCTGCATAGCTTTCAGGTCTGTCTAACACAATGGCGTCATCAGTCACGTGTTTTCTTCACTGGACACAAGCTAAAACAGTGACTTCACGGAAGAGAAACCAGCTTCGGAGCTTCGGTGTCATCCACCCATCTCTAAAGGAAAGCGGCTTCCACATGAGGTGTGGGGGAAAGTGACGGAGCGCGAACAGGTGAGGTGTGGGGGAAAGTGACGGAGCGAGAACAGGTGAGGTGGAGCGCGAACAGGTGAGGTGTGGGGGAAAGTGACGGAGCGAGAACAGGTGAGGTGGAGCGCGAACAGGTGAGGTGTGGGGGAAAGTGACGGAGCGCGAACCGCCGGTGGGCGGGCCCTGTCCTCAGGTGAGCAGAAAGTGGTAGCCTGCAGGTATGTCGAGAAGCGCGTGCTCCTCCTGGGACCGCGCACAGGTAAAGCGAAAGCGACCGGGCATTGCGATGATTTCTAAGTCAAACACCGATTGAAGACGATGAAATGTTCTCAGCGGGGTTCATCAGTGATGAAGGTTTAGTCATGAACGTTTGATTAGACTTCCTGATCCTGTTTCTGTTAGTCTATATAATGCCATCACACTAAATATTGGGCGACGTTATGTAGCCTCTTCATTTTAATGGACACGAGCATTTATATCTAGTAGTTATTAACAACAATTTACGGCCATTTGAAAACGTTTTACAGACAGAAAACTTGAGCAACAACACTGATCGAACAGGCTTCACGAGAACAGCGGGGAGGAGGGCGGAAGACGACGAGTTCACCACTTTATAAAATACAGGAGTCCAACCTAAAGCGGATCCAGAGAATTCACCCGCCTGGACCCGTTCATGCAGACAGCACGTCACTGATTAATTAATTAATCACTCCTTCCGCCCATAACCCCCCACACACACACACACACACACACACACACACACAACTCCCAATTCTCTCAATTCCATTTTTCAATTCAATGGGGCTTTATTGGCATGGGAAACAGAAGTTAACATTGCCAAAGCATGTGTGAAATAAACATACACAAACAGAAGAATTCATTAATTCATCAACTGTAGACTTGCAGTTAAAATACAAAATACAAAAAGTGTGTGTGTGTGTGTAGGTCATTCACTGTCCCTCAGGTTGTGGCATGTTGATATATATTGGGCAGCAGGATCTGCCTCCTTCTCCTAGGAGTATCTGAGTTTACAGAGTGGAACTTGTTAAAGTAAACGTTCCTTATTTCATAGAAAATTGTAGATTGTAGGAGGAAGTGCATCTCTGTCTCAACAGTGAGCACATATTCTGTTTTCTTTTGGCTGGCAGGATTTTTTGTGTCTTCCTGTTTCGATTGCCAGTTTGTGGTCACTGAGTCTGTACTTGGTCAGGATCTGTCTCTGCTTTCTGTCTCTGACAGCAGAGAGATATTCTGCCAGTTCATCGTCTCTCTTCAGGGCCAGATAACTTTCTGATCTACTTTGGCTTTTAGTTTCTTCTTTCCAATGTTCCAAATAGGTTTCTTTACATTGTGTTATAATTTGGTTTACTCTGATTGGTGTTTGGAAAGCAGTGCCGTTGTGAGACTGGTCAGAGTGTGTCTGAGGGGGGGCAGTTAGTCTCACCACCAGCTGACATAGGGGACTCTTTTCTGGTCTCTCTTTCTTTCTGACCCACTGCGAGTCTGCGTTGCAATGAATAGAATAATGGACTATTAGGCAACATTAGGGGGTGGTGCAGCCCCCTCAGCACCTCTACTTCCATGGTTACTGAGCTTATTTAAGGTTACATAAAAGTGTTTTACATCAACTAGAGAAAAGTCATAAGTCGGGAACAGAGTTTGAAAACATCATATCAAAGAATATGACATTTCCCTAAAAACAAAGAAGGTTGGTGAAGGTTCAGACATCAGTTTGTTCAGAATGTTTTGGAGTGCCAGCAGTTATATAACAAGTGTATTATTTAAAATTTACAAAAAGAGCAAAATGAAGAAATATCCTGGTATTTAGTTATTACAGCTATTATTAATATTTGAGAGTTTAGAGAGAGAGAGAGTTCATTTGTCAGCCTAAAGCATCTGAACACATTAAATTATGTTCATTTCCCCTTAATATTAAGTGTTTTATTCATCTGTTAAGTTTCCACACAGAAACGTACACACACACTCACATAGGTTTGTCTTTCTATACTTGTGAGGACCCTCATTGACATAATGCATTCCCTAGCTCCTAACAGTAACCTTAACCATCGCAAATAAATGCCTAACCCCAACCCATACCCTAACCTACACCCAGTTTGAACCTTAACCTTAAATTCTTAACCTTGAAACAGTCCTTTTGAAGTAGTGAGGGCCGGCCAAAATATCCTCACAATGCAGAAATATCCTCAATACCATGGTTTTAAACTGAAATTGGTCCTCACAAAGATAGCAATATCAATTTCTCTCTCCAATTTCAGCTATAATTCAATCTAAAAAAGTGCCCTGTTTATTGTTTTCAAATCCAGAAAACTAATTGTTATTTAAGGTATCTTGGTATCTTCTAGATCTTGACAGACCGGACAGATGGAGACACAAACGGAGGTCCTCTTACAAACTTTTAACAATTTGAATGCAGAGGACTTTAAAACATTTAAGTGGTACCTGCAGCAGAAGAGTGTCCTACAAGGCTTCCCAGTAATCCCAAAGAGTCGACTGGAGAATGCCGACAGGATGGACACAGTGGATCAGATGGTGCAGACCTACAGTATAAACGCTATTAAGGTGGCCAGAATGGTTTTGGTTTTGATGAACCAGAATGATCTAGTGGAGAATTTATTAATCACCATATCAGGACCTACAGGTAAGTCGTTAAAAAAAGGGAAATGGCATATCACACATTCACGCATCACGTAACACTTTGACTGTAATAAGGGAATTTACATGACAATGATAACAGATACAATAGAAGTACAGATAAGGAATTAGGTAAGGTGTACCTGGTACCAGAACATCTTGGTTGATAATCACGTTGTAGTCATTTCATCCGAAGGAGTTTCCATTGCACGGTGGCTTGACTCACTCTCAGAGATAAGGCAAGGAGTTCAGGCATCCGTAAGAAGCGTAAAGTAGAATCACTGCCCCTACACGTTGAAAGGGGCCAGTTGAGGTGGTCTGGGCATCTTAATAGGACTGCTCCCTGTGGAGGTATTCTGGGCACATCTGTCTGGGAAGGGGCACCAGGGCAGACCCAGAACCTACTGGTGAGGTTTACATATCCTATCTGACCTGGGAACAACTCGAGATCCCACAGAAAAAGCTGTAGGACATGGCTAGGGAGAAAGACATATGGGCTACTTTGCTTAGCTGTGGATAGATGGAATATCAAGAAAAAATTTAAAGCTCAGCAGAAAATGTATTTCTTTCTAAAATGTTTTTGTTTAAAGCCACTATGTGTACAACTGTTATGTAATTATAGCTTTGAAATTATTTCTTATAATGAAACTTGTAAGATATAGTGAAGCCCTTCTCATCTGAGATGAAGTTCAGACAATATTCTGTCTAGCCTCAGATTAACATGTAGCAAAATACAACAAGTGAAGTTTCATTACTCATATTTACTCATTTGTGTCATCATTTTTATTAATTCAGAGATTATTGCCACGTGTCAACGTAAACTCAAATCCAACCTGAAAAAGAGGTTTCAGTGTTTATTCGAGACGATCGCAAAAGCAGGAAATATGAAACTTCTGAATGAGATCTACACAGAGCTCTACATCACAGAGGGAGGGGCTGCAGAGGTCAATGATGAACATGAGGTCAGACAGATTGAAGCAGCATCCAGGAAACCAACAACACCGGAAACATCAATCAGACAAGAAGACATCTTTAAATCCTCTCCTGGAAGAGATGAACCAATCAGAACAGTGATGACAAAGGGAGTTGCTGGCATTGGGAAAACAGTCTTAACACAGAAGTTCACTCTGGACTGGACTGAAGACAAAGCCAACCAGGACATACAGTTCACATTTCCATTCACTTTCAGAGAGCTGAATGTGCTGAAAGAGAAAAAGTTCAGCTTGGTGAAACTTGTTCAACACTTCTTTACTGAAACCAAAGAAGCAGGAATCTGCAGGTTTGAAGAGTTCCAGGTTGTGTTCATCTTTGACGGTCTGGATGAGTGTCGACTTCCTCTGGACTTCCACAACAATGAGGTCTGACCCACAGAAGGAGGAGTACTTCAGGAAGAGATTCAGAGATGAGGAGCAGGCCAGCAGAATCATCTCCCACATCAAGACATCACGAAGCCTCCACATTATGTGCCACATCCCAGTCTTCTGCTGGATCACTGCTACAGTTCTGGAGGATGTGTTGAAGACCAGAGAGGGAGGACAGCTGCCTAAGACCCTGACTGAGATGTACATCCACTTCCTGGTGGTTCAGTCCAAACTGAAGAACGTCAAGTATGATGGAGGAGCTGAGACAGATCCACACTGGACTCCAGAGAGTAGGAAGATGATTGAGTCTCTGGGAAAACTTGCTTTTGAGCAGCTGCAGAAAGGCAACCTGATCTTCTATGAATCAGACCTGACAGAGTGTGGCATCAATATCAGAGCAGCCTCAGTGTACTCAGGAGTGTTCACACAGATCTTTAAAGAGGAGAGAGGGCTGTACCAGGACAAGGTGTTCTGCTTCGTCCATCTGAGCGTTCAGGAGTTTCTGGCTGCTCTTCATGTCCATCTGACATTCATCAACTCTGGTGTCAATCTGCTGTCAGAAACAGTATCCTGGTGGACTGGACTTTTGACCTCCTTGTGGTCTAAAGGATTTAGAGAGAACTCTGATTTAACACATCTCTACCAAAGTGCTGTGGACAAGGCCTTACAGAGTCCAAATGGACACCTGGACTTGTTCCTTCGCTTCCTCCTGGGTCTTTCACTGGAGACCAATCAGACTCTCCTACGAGGCCTGCTGACACAGACAGAAAGTAGCTCTGAGACCAACCAGGAAACAGTCGATTACATCAAGAAGAAGCTTAGTGGGAATTTGTCTTCAGAGAGAAACATCAATCTGTTCCACTGTCTGAACGAATTGAATGATTGTTCTCTAGTGGATCAGATCCAACAGGTCCTGAGATCAGGAAGGCTCTCCACAGATAAACTGTCTCCTGCTCAGTGGTCAGCTCTGGTCTTCATCTTACTGTCATCAGAAAAAGATCTGGACGTGTTTGACCTGAAGAAATACTCTGCTTCAGAGGAGGCTCTTCTGAGGCTGCTTCCAGTGGTCAAAGCCTCCAACAAAGCTCTGTAAGTGGATGAATCACTGGATGTATTAATTAATTCAAATATGTTTTATACACTATAGATGAGACGCCAACTATTTTGTTTGTGTTAATCACTAATTCTTCTTTAGGCTGAGTTTCTGTAACCTCTCAGAGAGAAGCTGTGAAGCTCTGGCCTCAGTTCTCAGCTCCCAGTTCTCTAGTCTGAGAGAGCTGGACCTGAGTAACAACGACCTGCAGGTTTCAGGAGTGAAGCTGCTCTCTGCTGGGCTGGAGAGTCCACACTGTAGACTGGAAACTCTCAGGTCAGAAAGAGATTATAACACTGTTTAACATTCAATGTAATGTCAGTATGAAACCATAATCATGAAACCAGAGATACACATAATTATACAAAACAGTTGCGGAATGAATAAATACAAAAAATATTTAGCTTCCTGAAAACATAAACATCCAGTTTTACTCAAAATACCAATATGACAAACACAGTATATATATATATATATATATATATATATATATATATATATATATATATATATATATATATATATATAGTATAAACCTGGATAACCACATTTACTGTTACTGTACATCTTAAATATATAAGCCTGCATGCAAACATGTATTCCTTGCTAGCATAACACACACACATACCATACCTACAACATTCACATTCTCTACCAGGTATCATATATCGTAGAAAAGGTTTCAGTCGTGGTCATCTGGACACTGTTTTCAGAATCAAGACGTTTTGGCTCCCATCCGGAAGTCATTCTCTGTCTTGATTCTGAAAACAGTGTCCAGATGACCACGACTGAAACCTTTTCTACGATAGAACACTCCTGGACGAATGAGGGACTACACCGTCTTATTTTGCAGGTATCATATAGCACATGCACACAGAACTAGTTACACAAATGGCAGTGACTGACTGAAAATGTGTTAGCTAGGCAAACATGGCATCTCTGTTTCTCCATAACTTAGTCAAAAGCTGGCTTGTTAACACAATTATAACAACTAGAACCTATATGCTTATGTTACAGAGCATTAGAGCAGATTCTGCAGCCAGTTGGTGATTCTTTTGAAAGTAACAAAATGAAAATTCTAAGCAGATGGTCTGTCTGTGTTGACTTGTATTTGACTTAAACTATTTTCATATATTATCAGACTGTCAGGCTGTCAGATCACAGAAGAAGGCTGTGCTGCTTTGGCCTCAGCTTTGAGGTCCAATCCTTCCCATCTGAGTGAGCTGGACCTGAGCTACAATCATCCAGGAGACTCAGGAGAGAAGCTGCTGTCTGCTGGACTGGAGAATCAACACTGGAGACTGGACACTCTCCGGTATGAACAGACAAGAGTTAACACTATAGTAGAAGTTAGAGTCTGCCATACTCAAAACTCTCTATGTGAGCGTATTTTGGCTGAACAGCTAATCTGCTCCTTTCCCAGTCCCACACCAAGTCACTATTAGCCTGGGAACCAGACAAATCTGCCAAGCTCATGTTTAATTTGTTCTGGCAGATTCGTCTGGCCCCTCTGCCATTCAGACAGATTTCCACCAGTCCTGGATTTGGTCGGGCTAATCACAGCCGTTTATCTAATATGGGGCGGGATGATTGACAGAGGAGCATCACCGGTCCAGATTTGAAGTCACACGTCACATGTTTCGCTGCTCTGATTGGTTGTAGGTCTTTCCAATTGCGTCCAGAGCATGGATGTATAATAAGAATGAGATACGGCACCGCCGCTCTGCCTTGCTTCCATTTTTTTCCAGTGGCTACTCACGGTATTGCAATGAAAAATCCCCCTGCCACCCCAAAATAGAAGTAAACCCGGAAGCTAGAGAGGCGTATGTGCCAGGCAGGCAATTCTCATTGGAATGAATAGGCACCATTTTGGGGTCCGGGATCCAATTCTAATAATACATCCATGGTCCAGAGGTAGTTTGGTCTGCGCCCATTGATGACACCCCTTGTAAATCAAAAATGAATTGAGAGGTTCCAGACTATTACGCATTTGCAAATTAGTCTGCAGATGCCAGGCTAAGTCACTATGCTAATATGGGCTAATATATGCCATCTGGAAAATGGTTTCTTTGTGTAGGCCTGCTGACTTAAATGTTTCTGTTTCTACGGTATAATAAAAGACAATGTCTGTGTTTCTTCCTCCAGGGTGCACAATAGTGGAGAGCAGAGACTGAAACCTGGCATGAGGAAGTGTAAGTGTGGATTCAGCATTTTTTTTTCAGCAAGAAAAAGTCGTTGTGATATTTGTGATATTTATTCTGATAGTTGTGATATTTTATATATTTAAAACGTAATAAAAATGTATATAAAAACAAGTAAAACAATCCACCCTTAAGTTGTGTTGGATGATAAGCTGCTGCTGTATTGAGTCTTGTTCACTCCATCAGATGCCCATAAACTCACCCTGGACACAAACACAGCACACAGAGCGCTCAAACTGTCTGACAACAAAAGAAAGGTCACACGGGTGAAAAAGGAGCAGCCATATTCTGATCATACAGACAGATTTGACCACTGGAAACAGCTGCTATGCAGAAATGGTCTGACTGGTCGCTCTTACTGGGAAGTCCAGTGGGAAGGACTGGTTCACGTAGCAGTAACTTACAGAGGAATCGGCAGGAAAGGAAAGAGATATGACTGCAGGTTTGGAGGGAATGACAAGTCCTGGAGTCTGAGCTGCTCTGGTTATGGTTACTCTGCCTGGCACAATAACAGAGTAACAGACCTCCCTCTCTCCTCCTCCTCTGTCTCTAACAGAGTAGCAGTGTATGTGGACTGTCCTGCTGGCACTTTGTCCTTCTACAGTGTCTCCTCAGACAAACTGATCCACCTCCACACCTTCAACACCACTTTCACTGAACTTCCCTACCCTGGGTTTGGAATCTTACAGTTTGATTCCTCAGTGTCTCTGTGTTGTCTGTATGAAAGAGAGTCTCTTCCTGTGAAGAGAAACACTGTTGATATTTAGACCCACTAAAGAAAGAATGAGTGTGTAGTCATGTCAGGAGAAAAGCCCTGATGATATAAAATTGCTAGGAAGAATAGTGCAAACCTCAAGAGACATGTCAAGACATCCAATAAAGACATTGGGAAAATATAAAAGCTTCTGGTTAGAAGTTAGACTAATGTGAAACCAACCAATCTAAATGAAAACTCTGCTGTTCTCCTGTGCCTTTGATTGATTGGTTTCTCTGCTGCACTTTTATATCCATTGTTGAATTTGGAGCAACTTAGAATAAAGTGAGTTAGTGAGCGGTACTGCAATAATCATTTACTATGTTAATTGATTTGATTTTATTGCTTATTGATTTTGAATGTCATTCTAATGCTTTTCTCAGCCTATGTAAAGCTGCCTTGCCTTGTATTGCTCGGTTCATGAGGGTTACACTTTTTAAAATGGTGTTGGTTCAGCTGTGAAAAGCATTTTTTTTTATTCTTTCATTTTTCTTGATAGTATTTCCCATTTTGGCCACATTTCTAAATAAATATGCCAATCAAAACATGTGTCTGAAGGTATCATTGACATTCGATGACATCAGACCAGACATCCAGTCAATTGCTTTGTGGTCAATGTTCAGAACCAAAGGCCTGTATCATGATGCGAGGTTAGTGTGATAAATAGGGGGACTTACTTTAAGTGTTTACTGTAAGTGTGACTAGTAAAGATTTGCAATAGATTATGTTTTGATTTGTGTCATGCTGCATATTCCCAAACAACTTTCCAAATAATCAGATTATCACAAACCAGGTTTTGGGGCCCTGGGACAGTTGCCTTCTTTGCATGGTTGGTAATCCAGCCTTGTCTACAAATGGATTTCAGTTTTCTTTATTTAGAAAGAAGATTAATGTTATGTAATCTAACATATTTCTGACAAATACATGTTCATTTCTCTGTCTCCTGAACAGAACTGTAGCTGCTGCTTTGGATGTATTTCTTGGATGAGTTTTGTATTTACACAGAACAACCTGTCATCATCTACTGTGTCTGTTCTCATTTACGTTTCACTGCTCTGGATGAAAACTGAGCTGCTGCAACAGAAATACAGGACGTATGTACAGCGTGAACTTCTGCTGAATACAAACAGAAATGATATGAGATTTTGCTGAAGCAGAACTTTTTTATTGCAGTAAATTTAGAAGCAGAGGTTTAGAAGACATACAGTGATCCAACTGCAACAGTTGATCAGGTCTTCATGTTGAAGCTGAATGAAAGCATGAACATCAGAGGATGACGTCATATCTTCTTGGCACACACAAAGGGTATCTCCTCCGAGCACTCCAGTTCACTCCAACGGCCCCAGACTGCAAAGAAATAACAGAATTCATCACATTTCCCTCCTCTGGTAAAATAACTATCAGAACCAGCAGTCAGCAGTTTATCAGAAGACTAAGAGTTTCCATTCAGGTTGTTTTTCATGCGCAAACTGAAAATGCACATAAAAACAGGTGGATGTGTAAAAACTTCTTCGCGATAACTTCAACAACTGCACCTCCTCCACCGCTCCTCTATCGCAAGGTGTCCCCCAGGGTTTGGTGCTTGGTCCTCTCCTGTTCATCCCCTACATGCTCCCCCCTACTAGCATTATACTCTATCATGATCTCCACTTCCACTGCTACGCCGATGACATCCAGCTCTACATCTCCACTAAATCTATCACCACTGCAACAACTTCTTCCACTCTGACCAATTGTCTTGCTGAAATTAAATTATGGATTCAATTCAATTTTAATAGTTATCTCATTGCACTTTTCCTACAGAGCAGGTCTAGACCGTACTCTTTATAATATTAATTACAGACACCCAACAAATCCCACCATGAGCAAGCATTTGGCGACAGTGGCAAGGATGCAAGCCATCTTCCTCAAACTTAACTGTGATAAATCAGACGTGATCATCATCTGTCCCAAATCCCTCACCAAAACCACTCAGAAAAACATAGCTCGTCTCTGTCCATCACTCTCTTTTTCTGAAACTTTGATCCATGCCTTCATCACATCCAGAATTGACTACTGCAACCACATTTTTTATGGCACATCATCCAAAGTCCTAAATGTACATCCAGAACTCCACTGCTAACCTGCTCTCCAAATCTAACCCTAATCCTCTCCTTTTCAGAACTGCTGTTAATGTGTGAATAATGTGTTATATAATTCTTAGAGTTTGGATGCACACAATATAACACTACAAAAACCATTGCCGGTAAACTCAGGCAAAACAATTTATTACTATATAAAAGTATTTTGGTAGCAAGAGATAAGGTTGTTCTAGTAAATCATTTGGCCCTTAATCCGTTGAATTCTTCATCCTAACCCTTTTGTTTACCATTATAGTTCATCCGGACGCAGGCCTTGTCATCTTTCTCAGTTTTTCGGTTCTTGTTCAACCATCTGCTGAAGGTCAGCTTCTTTCCATTGGTGAAGCCATATGTGGCGCTGGCCTGAAGAAGAGAAAGTAGACAGTGAGGGCTCGTACTTTATATCAGAGTGTTTGTTCCTTCCATTCTCAGACGTTTCTCTGTTTACCTTTTCCTTCTTGAGTCCGATCCACACCTGTTTCATCACTTGCTTGCTGGTTCTCCAGAGCAGACACAACACCTTGTTGTAGCCTTTTAAGGTGTGCATCGACACCAGGTGACCACTTTCAGACTTACAACGTTCCTGAAGTCAAACGAAATGAGTTAGTCTTGTAATAATAATAATATTAATCTTTATAGAGCACTTTTAAAAACATTTGTTGTAAACTGCTTCACGGAAAGCAGCAAATCGACAAATTATAAAGTCCTTAGATTTTTAATAATAAGACCAATTCTATTTGTGTAAGAAATAAAAACACTGTGTTTACTCAAGTAGAATCAGAATAAGGTCTGATATGGTCGAGGTTAGATGGCCGCCCTCCCTGAGTCTGGTTCTGTTCAAGGTTTCTGCATGTTAAAAGGGCGTTTCTCCTTGCCTCTGTCGCTTGCTCATGGTGGGAATTGTTGGGTAATATAGAGTACGGTCTAGACCTGCTGTATAGGACAAGTGCAATGAGATAAATTCTGTTATGAATTGGCGCTATATAAATAAAACTGAATTGAATAAGAAGAGCCTGATTTCCTCACACTGGTCTGATTGTAAACACTCTGCCTCTTCTAGTTTTAAACCGGGCCTTTGGAGCAGATAAGAAAAAACGTTGCCAGAGGATCTCAAATTAAACACAGGTTCATGTGGAAAGAGGTCAGAAATATTGTCAAGTGTGAGGCCATGAAGAGCCTTTAAAGTAATCAATAAGATCTTAAAATCAATCCTAAAACAATGTGGGAGCCAGTGTGAAGAGGCTAAAACAGGCTGGTTCTGCTCTGAAGCCTGGTAGCTGGGTTCTGTACAGTCTGAGCTCAATCTATGCATTTTTGGTTACCCTCTATAAAACGGATTATATAAACATAGATACAGAATGTATACAAATATATAAGTAGAATTGCAATATAGGGGAGAGCCGGTAAGAAAGTAACACAGCGATTTTCTCCAAGCCCATACAAGTCTGATTTTGCCTAAATGAATCAGCACGTACAGCACGCAACACTTACCATAACCACGGAAAATCCTGTCGATACTGTCGCAGACGTTGAACCGAAAAGTATAGTATCTTTTAGCCGCAGGCTAAGAGATTGCTTTAGTGGATTTTTCCAGAACACAACAATTGGAAATTTGGTGCGCAGATAACAAAACTATACCATCTCTCTCTTCTCACAGCTTAAGTCACATACAGCAGGACACATACCAAGTAAACAGAACTTAGGACACAAAGGCAGATTATAATTAACATACAATAGTAATAAAAAAAAAGACATACAAGATATAACGTGTTAATTTGTGTGTGTTACTTTTGGACAGAGCCAGGCTAGCTGTTTCCCCCTGTTTCCAGTCTTTATGCTAAGCTAAGCTAACCAGCTCCTGGCTCCAGCTTTATATTTACCGGACAGACATGATAGTGGTATCGATCTCAAAATCAAATTCTTGGAAAGAGAGCAAAGAAGTGTATTTTCCAAAATTTCAAACTATTCCTTTAACAAAACTTTAACCTGCAATTGACAGAAAAAGTGAAATGCAGGAGAACAAGTTCAGCCTGTAGCCGACCAGAAGAGGCAAATTTCTGATGTAAAAATAATAAGTAACTGCGCAGGATAATGCTACATTTACCGTGTGTGTGTGTGTGTACTTGTATGACGCATGTTGTGGGGACATAAATATTTGTACACAGTCACATTATGGGGACTCTTTCCTTTTGGGGACAAAACACAAGTCCCCGTAATGTAAATCATTAAATTTAAGGTGAAGACTTGGTTTAAAGTTAGGGTAAGTCTCTGAAGTGGTGGAAACACGTGTGTGTGTGTGTGTGTGTGTGTGTGTGTGTGTGTGTGTGTGTGCGTGCGTGCGTGTGTGTGTGTGGGTGTGTATGTGTGTGTGTGTGTGTTACCTCTGCCTTATCAAAGGTTGCCCCATAGTCAAACAGCTTGATGCATCTGCCTTTGTTCATTCGAGACCAACCATCCTCGGGACATGGTCGGAGTGGACGATTTTTTGAACACAATCGTTCAATTGCCTTTGTGTTATCTGTGGAAAAAACAGCACTTTAATATTAGACAGTATTTTCACATCATATATTAATAGAGGTCCAAAATTACGATTAGATAGAATTATGAATTAAATATATATAAAATATTTTTTTATATGCAAATATTTTTGCCCAATATGGGTCCAAGATGGGGCTACCATGTCAGTGGTTCTAAAACTTTGGACTCTCTGGAAGCCATCATCATGACCCTCCCTGCAACAGCAGCCTCCAAAATGACCACACAGTTGAATCAGCTCCTCTCTTAAACAGTTTCAACACAAACTGAACATTGTAACCTTCATGAAGGGAGGAGTTATTGCAGGACTGTTGTATTAGACTGCATTAGTTTGGTGTAGTTAGGTGTAGCTAATAAACTGGCAGCTGAGTGAAGGCATGCACTTCAACCTGCTTATTATGTTCGGAGGTGGAGAGAACTTTAAAGGGGCCATTTAAATTTGGAAGATTCACAAGAGATAGTTCTTAAAAAAGAATGGACAAATTTTGTGCAGCAGAGGTGGAGATATCCTGTCTTTCAGTCCCCGGGGTCAAACTCCAAAAACACTGGATCCTACATTTCCCATAATGCAACTCGGTAGTGTTTTTCATAAGATGACAACATCATAAAGCATCTTCGTGAAGCTCCTCCAGAGCCACAGAGAACATTATACAGCAACAACTGAGCTTCATGTGTAAAATCATGTAAGTGCCCCTTTAATGGCACTGATCCAATTGCGACTGCCAACAATACTGTACAACACTGCCACTTACCAATAATGAGACCAATTTAATTAAATACAAGCCAAAAACATGCCAAATAAACTAAAGACTGGACACAATTTTCAGGTTTGAGATTCTTTAAATGAGAGTAAATCAACAAGTGAAAAGTCAAAGTTGTGATGATGTACAATAATAGCCTAAATTACTCCAACTTGGGGTAAGTTAACAGATGTAAAATGTTATGTTGGACCCACTCAAAACTCAAGAAAATAGGTTACATTTTTAATAGCTTTTTGTAATGAAGTTTGTTGAATTTTGAGTTTTCTTAACTTTATTATTTTTACAGTGCAGCCTGCAAGTATTTTTGTTGGTTTATTATTAATACGTGAATGAGAGTGTTTAATCATGTGTTTGGGTTTAGGTTTCTCACCAGCTGCAGAGCCCTGGATGTAGAGCAGGACCAGGATCAGAACAGCAGCAGCAGATTTCATGGCTCAGGATGTCCTGTCGATCGAATATAATCTGGAAACATCAACAAAGTTCACTGTGACACATGATGTTTCATGTTACAGCTGGATTCCCTTTGGTTTGAATCTCTTTGATAAAATACTGAATTGTTTCATTACAACTTTAAGAGATTATCGTAAATTGATTCAACCACTGTTGTGGTTACAGTCCATGAGAGAAGAGAAGATTTCTGACATGGACGTGTGTATTTATAGTGGTGGGGAGTTACTAACTCAAGTACTGTACTGTACAGCTCTTAGGTACTTGTACTTTACACGATTCCTTCTTTTATTCGACCATCAGTCCAAAACCCACAGAGATTTAATACTGTCAGATATGACAAAGATAACTCGGAAACTATTCACATTTGAGAAGCTGAAATCAAAATCCTAAAATTTATTATCAAAGTAACTGCAGAGTCATTTTCTGTCAATGACTAATCATTTCAGCTCTAATATGTTCACATTGTATCATTTTACTAATTTCTGTTCTCCAAATAAATGACTTTGAACAATTTATAATTTAACAAAATGAGCCATTAAATTAAATTTTACGAGCAGATAATACGTTCTGTATGATCAAATGCATCAGTGCAACAGTGAAACACAGTTCCATTTGCTTACTTTATAGCCTATAATATATATTAAATGAATTCTGAAATGAATAGTATTGTATTCATTTCTGAGTCTTAACTAAGGTTTCTACCCCAAAGGTGTCAATTCAGAGCATTTTTCTGTTGTGTTAAAATACTCAGCATAGGACTCACCTCAGATGTGTCAAGTCGTTCCTCTTCTGTCTGGTGTCGGTCAACTGTTCCACACTTTTAAACTCACTTCGCATGAATAATCAATATAATGAGCAAACATGAGGTGTGATTATCAGCCATACCAAGAGAGACAGAGAGAGTCTGTGTGTGTGTGTGTGTGTGTGTGTGTGTGTAATAGTTTAAGAGTGTAAGGTTCTTCCTCAGCAGATGAGTTCAAATTCACAATTTCAAGCACTTTAAGGACCTTCTAGTCCATCTCTCATTTTTGGTTGACATGTACAAAATTTGAACGTCTGCATTACTTTAAAGCTGCACTAAGCAATATTTTTATCTTAAGAATGGATCAAATAACTGCATGTAATACGAAGGGTGTCTCGTAGTGATGACCTCATAGAGAACAACTTTACAGAGAGCTCTTTAGCATTTAGCTCCCAGCTTTGGTTGGTCTGACTATATCTTTAGTATGGATCAAACAAACAGGACTTTCATCCAGGAGACAGGGTTCGTGTCCTGTGTGAATCCAAGTCAATATTGACTTATTTCAAGTTTTAAGTTAAATAATGTCATGTTTAAGTTAAGTAACGTGAGTTATTATTTAGTAGTTAGTACTTATTTTTTACCCAAACCACAAGCTTTTCCTAAACCTAACCAAGTAGTTTTGTTACCTAAACCTCACAAAACTGCGACCATTTCACAAAATTAATTGCGTGTTTAACGTTATGTGATTTACATAACATACTTAAGCGTACGCCTGTCGCTGGTACTTTCCAACGGTCATATATGTCGTTTTGGGGTATGATCGAATATGTCGTTTTGGGAGTCATTGCCAATTGACCTATTCTGTCGTTTAGGTATGAGGATGTGTTGTTTAAATAGGATTTAAGAGTAAAATAAGCTAAAATAGAATAAAACGTAAAACAGGAGAATAAAAAATACAGTGCAGTGCAAGATATGAATAAAGGCAAACAGAAAAGTCTTCAGCCCTAAAAGAACTGACAGTTGGAGAAGACCTCCAATTTTTGTTCCAGATATGTGGAGTATAAAAACTGAACGCTGCTTCTCCAGGTTTAGTTGATGATCAAACATTTCCTCCATGTGCCATGGGCATTTTCACCAAGTCTGGTGAGATGGCAGTTAATATTTATGCACCTAAGGAAAAGAACAGTTTGCCTGCTGATCTTAGACTTTCTTCTTCTTTTAAAACCAAACTAAAGACCTTCCTTTTCAGTCGAGCATTTTCTTTAATGAACACGTCGTATTTTGCACAGTAACATCCGATCTTTCAAAAAGAAAACATTATAGTATAACGATGCACAAAATATTATAATTTGTAGGATTGCACTTTTCTTATTTTCTTTTTCGTATTTTCTGATACTTATACTGTATGATGTAGATGATTCTATTGATTCTAGTTAATCATTCCAGGAGTAATACGTCGGTTGTAGACTGGTATTTTTCTGCCTCTCAAACCTGATTCTGGGCTGAATTTTTTCCTCGCTGTGACTTCCCTCAAACTCACTTTCCTCACTATCAGAGGGTAGTGCTGATAGTGTCACACATGCACTTATCTTCCTGTGGCCTTGACACCCGACCCCCCAGAAGAGGTATTGGATGTCACTGCCCCTTGTCTTCTTTCCATTGTAAATGAGTCTCTGTCTTCTGTTCCTAGACTATTTCAAACAAGCCTGGATTCAGGCACTTTTAAAGAAACCTGGCCTTGATCCAACACTCCTTCATAATTACTTACCAATCTCTAAATTACCCTCTAAAATCATTGAAAAGGCTGTTGCAAAACAACTACTGGAATCAGCCGAAGCTAATAACATTCTCGACCCATTTCAATCTGGTTTTCGCCAACTACATAGTACTGAAACTGCTCTGCTGAAAGTCACTAACGATATTCTCATGAATGCAGATTCTGGCCATCACTCCATTTTAGTATTGTTAGACTTGTCTGCCGCCTTTGTCACCATCAATCATACCATCTTACTGGATAGATTTATTTATTTTATATACATCAAATCAAACTTTGAATCGTTCTTCTTCGCTCTAAAAGCATTAACATTAAGGAAACTGTATATCATCCAGTCCTGGTAAGAACTTATCTTAGTATTTTTAATTTAATGGTTAATGGCTAATTAATTAAACAAGTAAACTTGGTCTTGTGTTACATTCCCTTCTAAAATCTGAGAAAAATGTAAAAGTTGTGAACAAGGCTCAAAAGCAAACCTTAGACTTATTTAGACTGTACACCATTTCAAATGGTTTCATTCCCCCCATGGTCTTTTCAAAATTAAGTTGTATTTTAGTGCAACTGCTTGGTCACATGCAGCTTATACCACAACCAAGGATCAGTCTGGTGTTATTCTGCATTTTCCAGAACAAAAAAACCATATTATATAATATATAAAAGCTTCTGGTTAGAAGTCAATGGGGTTTTTGAATGTGTTTTTGGTTAGATGCCTGAAATAAGGTCTGTGGTTAACACAAACTCACGTTGAAATCATGCAACCATGATGTAGTTTGTTTATAGTCTAACGTTAGCTTTTTACTTAAGGTGATTGCATTTATGCTCCAAAAATCATAAAAGTGGTGGTTCATTTGTGAAGATTAACTTGCTGAAAAACGTGTAAGTGTCATGAACTTTTGGTTTTTTGTTTCGTCTGGTTCCCAGGCTAGACTTTGGTGACTCAGGCTGAGAAACTGTTCATGGCTGAAAGATCCATTATTGTTCATTCCCACTTTACCTGCAGGAACGACCGCTTAGAGCTTAAAACAAACCAGAAAAGTTCAAAAACATAAAATTAACATAAATTGTATTTGATGTGTAAACTGAAAGTGTGCAGTTTGAGGGTGGAGATGTTTGACTGCAATAAAATGTAATGAGTCAACATTGATCTGGAATAACATCATGTAATCTGATGTGTACCCAGTGTCGCTCTCAAGTTTCTGATATTTGCTTGTGTTTTATTGTCCATCCAGCATTAATATATACAGTACTGCGATACTGATACTTGTTTTTTAAAGCCTGTACTTAAAGTAACTACATTTACTTAAGCACTGAATATTAAATCACAAAGTAATATTTTTTAATTGTTTTTTATTTTTAAAAACGTAAATAATCATGCCAATAACTGTTTTTCATTATACATTATTTTGATATCTGTCCACTGCAGTGGACACCATGCATCAACAGTATAAAAAGTGATTCAATTGAACTCAATATAGGTCCAATAAAACATAGGCCTATGTTTTTAAAACTTTTACTAAACACCTGTTTAGTAAACACCTGTACTGTGTCGCGTTTTTGTGTACCCGCCAGAAGCTTCGCTTGAAGCTTCGTCTTAAACCATCATAAATTGACTTAGAAAAAGTTTTCAGTCATCAGGCGTATGGAACTTAAGTGATTTTAAGCTGGCTGCAACTTGACGTGTTTTACCGGACTGCCTCCACTGCTGCTAGCTTAGCTAGGTTTGTTTTTAGCCCGGCGGCTAGGCTAACCGGATTTTAAGCTCTTTAGCACTTTGATGGACTTTACTGTGGACTTTAAGCTTGAAGTACTCTCACGGACTAACTGCAAGCCTGACAGCTGAGTGTGGAGCTTGTCACCTTACTGTCTCAAAGCTGAAGATAACTATTGCCTGTCTGGAAGCCAAGCTCAGAGAAAAAGACAATCTCATCCTGGAGTTCTCCACTAGGTTTGACATCCTGGATACGCAGGACTTTCCTCCACTGGAGGGACGCTCCCTTTTTCCAGCGGTCAGGTCTTCCTCCTCCTCTTGCCGCAAGTTACTGAAAGAGGCCGTGATCAGGAGAAGCTCTGGATGTCTCATTCGTCCTGAGACAGCAGAGAACACCTCTGCTAGGAAGGACGCCGCCCCTCGCTGCAGCAGTCCCCGGCCACAGGTATCCCAGGGACAGCTGATGGAACTTGGCGGTCTCCACGATTATCGACTCTGCCTTCTCTCATCCCCCCAACTACGCTGATCGTTGGAGATTCCATAGTAAGGAATATCTGCTCCGTTAAGGCGGTCACACACTGCTTTCCCGGAGTTACGACCCCCGACATCCTCGAAAAGCTCCCCGGACGTCTGGCTGCACTCCCGACGACTATCATGAAAATCATAGTCCATGTCGGCATCAATGACACCGCCCGTCAGCAATCGGAGCTGACGAAAGCAGACTTCATCCACGTCTTTGACCTGTAACCTAACCTTACTAACCTAGTAAAGATCCAGGCCAGAACCCTACCTCCACTCTCAACCTCAAATATGAACCAGCACAGACTTTTTAAGATGGCTCTTCTCAATGTAAGATCCCTCTCTATCAAAACATTTATTTTAAATGATTTGATCTCTTCTACTGATTTAGATTTTATGTTCTTAACAGGATCCCGGTTACGTCCTGGTGATCACAGGCAGCTGGCTGAATTGTGCCCTTCAGATTATGACTGCTTTAGCTGCCCTAGCGTTTGTGGTCGAGGTGGGGGCCTTGTTACTGTCTATAGGAAGCATTTAAAGTGTAACCTCATAGCTTGCAATGATTTTTCCTCCTTTGAAGGGCTCATGCTTAAACTTGGTGGCCCACTCCCGGTCATATTTGCTATTATTTATCGCCCCCCCTAAACCAGCTGGCTCCTTCTTGTTGGAACTCCCGGAGTTTTTATCCAGTCTTGTTTTAAATTATGATAGAATTGTTCTTTGTGGTGATTTTAATATTCCTGTTGATGACTCCTCTAATGCCCTTGCTGCTGATTTTTTCTTTTAACTTTCAACAACATGTGTCTGGCCAAACTCATTCCCGTGGCCACACCTTAGACCGAGTCTTTCCTTTGGGCCTGAAAACCCCATCTGTGGAAATCAAGGACATGTTTGTATCCAATCACCTATGCATTGTTTTTAACTGTGAATTACAGGCTGCTAGTACTGTCTTATCCCGCTCTAAGTACACACACGTCCTTAATAAGCATAGTGCCTCAAAATTCTGTACACTGTTAAATTCTCCTGGCAATGTGTTTCCTGATTCCTCCAACACCAACGATTTGGTTGATTATTTTAACTACCTGTGTTCCTCAACCTTAGATCTCATAGCTCCTCTGAAAAATAGACCAAACCCAAAGACTAGAAAACAGCCATGGTTAAATGACAATATTCAAAACTGTAAAAGGAAATGCAGAAGAGCAGAATTCAAATGGAGGAAATCAGGTCTCAAGGTCCACTTTGTGGCCATGAAAAAGTTAATACTCCTTTATAATAGGATGGTGAAGGATGCAAGAACATGTCATTTCTCTGCACTTATTTCTGCCCATCAGCACAACCCCAGATTCCTATTTAAGACTGTGGATCAGTTAGTTAAACAGCCTCTCTTTGTGCCCCTGCTGACTGTGATGCTGATGGTGAAAATTTTCTTTTGCACTTTGCTGATAAGGTGGAGTTAATAAGATCTGATATCACCCCCAATCCTGCCTTTTTAGATGTGGATCACCCGCTCAGGGATTCTTTGAGCAATTTTTCTGCTGTTAGTCTGCCTGAACTCGCAGACATCATGTCTCTTATGAGAGTGTCCTCCAGCCCTCTGGACAAAATCCCAACAAGGTTTTTATTGGAAGTCATGGATTGTATTGCGCCCCTTTTGCTAATTATTTTTAACAGCTCGCTGTCTACAGGCTGCGTCCCAGATTACTTTAAAACTGCTTGTGTCCAGCCAGTCATAAAAAAACCTGGGCTTGATCCCACCCTCCTGGATAACTATCGCCCAATCTCCAAACTGCCTTTTATTTTGAATATTCTCAAAAAACTTGTATCTAAGCAGCTTCTTGCTGCTGTGAAAAATAATAATACCTTTGAAAAGTTCCAGTCTGGCTTTCGTCAGCACCACAGCACTGAGTCAGCCCTTCTCAAAGTCACTAATGACCTTTTAATGAATGCAGATGCAGGCATGTGTTCAATTCTTGTGCTGCTGGACTTAAGTGCTGCCTTTGACACAATTGATCATGGCATTCTTTTAGATAGACTGAGGCACTGGGTGGGCATATCTGGCACTGCACTAGACTGGTTCTCATCTTATCTGTCCAATAGGAAATTCTGTGTCAGCATTAATAACTTCATGTCATTCTTTTCCCATATCAAGTACAGTGTGCCTCAAGGTTCAATTCTGGGACCAATACTGTTCTCCTTATACATGCTTCCCTAGGGTGATGTCATCCGCAGACATGGTATTTCTTTTCATTGTTATGCGGATGACACTCAATTGTACCACCCTGTCAAGCCCACTGACCTTAGTATGCTGAATTCTCTGCAGGACTGCCTGTCTGACATAAACAATTGGATGTCGATACATTTTCTTCAGTTCAACTCAAATAAAACTGAAATCCTTGTTATTGGGCCCCAACACATCACTAAACAAATACTGCCATGTACTGGTAACCTGTCACAACATATCAAGCCTGTTGCAAGAAATCTTGGTGTCCTGTTTTATAGCAATTTATGTTTTGAGCAACATATCACTAAGCTTGTCCAATCATGTTTGTATCACCTCAGAAACATTGCAAAAATCCAATCTATTTTAAATCTTAGTGATGCAGAAACTGTTGAACATGCTTTTATCTCCTCACGCCTCGATTATTGTAACAGCCTGTTCACTTGTCTTAATCAAAAAACTTTGACACGACTGCAGACTGTACAAAACTCAGCTGCTAGGCTATTAATCAGGACCAAGAGGTACGATCACATTACACCTGTTTTAGCCTCTTTACATTGGCTCCCTGTTTGTTTTAGGATTGATTTTAGGATCTTATTGATTACTTTTAAGGCTATTCATGGCCTGGCTCCAGACTATATTTTAGACCTTGTAATCCCTTATGAACCTTCACGTAGTTTGAGATCTTCGGGCAGGGGTCTTCTGTCTGTTCCTGAGTCAAGAATGAAAACTAAAGGGGACAGAGCTTTTGCTATCAGAGCCCCGAGGCTCTGGAACAACTTCCCTGAAAAAATTAGGTTGTCTGAGTCAGTGTCTTCATTTAAGTCTCTTCTCAAAACACAATTTTATTGTAAAGCATATCCTGATTTTACCTGAGCTGTCTGTTTATTTTATTGCTTTTGTGTATTATATTTCTTTATATTTCATCATTCACTGTGGTATTTGATTTATCTTGTTGTGAAGCACTTTGGACTTTGTTTTGATAAGTGCTATATAAATAAAGTTCTATTATTATTATTATTATTTTTATAAGAGTGAGTGGTATGAATACACATAAAGCTATTCAAGTGCAAATGATATCATAATTTTAAATAAAACATACAAAATAAAGTGGCATCTGCATAGGCAGAATATAACCTTTGACACGTAACGAGCAACCGATGTGGGTAGCTCTCATATCTAGAAATCTGGCCGAGTTTATTAGTGGACCTAAACCATGACAACTTGAGATTGAGACCAGGAGGCAGAGTTGCAGTCCTACATGCTTCTCTGCGCTTCCAGAGCAGAGAAGCAGCCTACTACTCATCATTAATAGAGGAAAATAAGAACAACTCCAGGTTTCTTTTCAGCACTGTAGCCAGGCTGACAGAGAGTCACAGCTCTATTGAGCCATGTATTCCTATAGCCCTCAGTAGTAGCAACTTCATGAGCTTGTTTAATGATAAAATTGTAATTATTAGAGACAAAATTCATCAAGTCCTGCCCTCAATCGGTACCGATTTATCTTCAAACACAGGAACCTTAGAAACAGCTGTCAGTTGTGATAGATATAATTGGGTATCATCCACATAACAATGAAGGTTTATGGAGTGTTTCCTAATAATATTGTTTAAGGTGAATAGAATTGGTCCAAGCACAGAACCTTGTGGGACAACTGCTACTACAATTGTTATTATCAGTCTTAATAAGGTCTCTCTTTCTCCCTCTCCCTCTCTCTCAAACTCAAACAGATGTTAACATTGCCAAAGCATTTGTAAAATAAAAACATACATAAACAGAAGAATTGTCATGTTAAAATATATACAGATAAGTGAGATAGAGTGTGTGTGTGTGTGTGTGTGTGTGTGTGTGTGTAGGTGTAACATGTTCATTATTTATAATATAATTACACAAAATTGTTCTTTTATTTGTCACTGTTTCATACCTGGCTTTTGATTTGCTGTGCTGCTTTGGTCCTCCAGCCCCTTCTTCTGTATTTTTATTTAATTTCTTCTTCGTGTGTCCCCCGGCTGCACCTGTATAAATACGAGGGTGGCGACTTCCTCTTCCCTTTTTGTAAATCCCGTGTTGGGAAGAGGTATGTTGTCCCTTTTTGTAAATCCCGTGTTGGGAAGAGATTAAACGGAGAGCGCCTCCGAACGTTCCACTGTGTTACGTGCTCCTTGTGCACCACACCGCAAGATCTACACAACGCAGAAGTACGACGGTTACATAGGTCATTCGCTGTCTCTCAGGTTGTGGCATGTTGATATATATTAGGCAGCAGGTTTTCCTAGGAGTATTTTTTAATTTTGAGTGCTCTTTGAAATCTGAGTTTACAGAGTGGAACTTGTTAAAGTAAACGTTCCGTTTTTCATCGAAAATTGTATATTGTAGGAAGAAGTGCATCTCTGTCTCAACAGTGACCACATATTCTGTTTTCTTTTGGCTGGCAGGATTTTTTGTGTCTTCCTGTTTCGATTGCCAGTTTGTGGTCACTGAGTCTGTACTTGGTCAGGATCTGTCTCTGCTTTCTGTCTCTGACAGCAGAGAGATATTCTGCCAGTTCATCATCTCTCTTCAGGGCCAGATAACTTTCTGATCTACTTTGGCTTTTAGTTTCTTCTTTCCAATGTTCCAAATAGGTTTCTTTACATTGTGTTATAATTTGGTTTACTCTGATTGGTGTTTGGAAAGCAGTGCCGTTGTGAGACTGGTCAGAGTGTGTCTGAGGGGGGGCAGTTCGTCTCACCACCAGCTGACATAGGGGACTCTTTTCTGGTCTCTCTTTCTTTCTGACCCACTGCGAGTCTGCGTTGCAATGAATAGAATAATGGACTATTAGGCAACATTAGGGGGTGGTGCAGCCCCCTCAGCACCTCTACTTCCATGGTTACTGAGCTTATTTAAGGTTACATAAGTGGGGTTTTTTCAGCAAGAAAAAGTCAGTAGTTAGAACTCAATGTAATAAAAATGTATATAACAACAAGTAAAACAATCCACCCTTAAGTTGTGTTGGATGATAAGCTGCTGCTGTATTGAGTCTTGTTCACTCCATCAGATGCCCTTAAACTCAAACTGGACACAAACACAGCACACAGAGCGCTCAAACTGTCTGACAACAAAAGAAAGGTCACACGGGTGAAAAAGGAGCAGCCATATTCTGATCATACAGACAGATTTGACCACTGGAAACAGCTGCTATGCAGAAATGGTCTGACTGGTCGCTCTTACTGGGAAGTCCAGTGGGAAGGACTGGTTCACGTAGCAGTAACTTACAGAGGAATCAGCAGGAAAGGAAAGAGATATGACTGCAGGTTTGGAGGGAATGACAAGTCCTGGAGTCTGAGCTGCTCTGGTTATGGTTACTCTGCCTGGCACAATAACAGAGTAACAGACCTCCCTCTCTCCTCCTCCTCTGTCTCTAACAGAGTAGCAGTGTATGTGGACTGTCCTGCTGGCACTTTGTCCTTCTACAGTGTCTCCTCAGACAAACTGATCCACCTCCACACCTTCAACACCACTTTCACTGAACTTCCCTACCCTGGGTTTGGAATCTTACAGTTTGATTCCTCAGTGTCTCTGTGTTGTCTGTATGAAGGAGAGTCTCCTCCTGTGAAGAGAAACACTGTTGATATTTAGACCCACTAAAGAAAGAATGAGTGTGTAGTCATGTCAGGAGAAAAGCCCTGATGATATAAAATTGTTAGGAAGAATAGTGCAAACCTCAAGAGACATGTCAAGACATCCAATAAAGACGCTGGGAATATATAAAAGCTTCTGGTTAGAAGTTAGACTAATGTGAAACCAACCAATCTAAATGAAAACTCTGCTGTTCTCCTCTGCCTTTGATTGATTGGTTTCTCTGCTGCACTTTTATATCCATTGTTGAATTTGGAGCAACTTAGAATAAAGTGAGTTAGTGAGCGATACTGCAATAATCATTTACTATGTTAATTGATTTGATTTTATTGCTTATTGATTTTGAATGTCATTCTAATGCTTTTCTCAGCCTATGTAAAGCTGCCTTGCCTTGTATTGCTCGGTTCATGAGGGTTACACCTTTTAAAATGGTGTTGGTTCAGCTGTGAAAAGCATTTTTTTGGCCTCATTTCTAAATAAATATGCCAATCAAAACATGTGTCTGAATGTATCATTGACATTCGATGACATCAGACCAGACATCCAGTCAATTGCTTTGTGGTCAATGTTCAGAACCAAAGGCCTGTATCATGATGCGAGGTTAGTGTGATAAATAGGGGGACTTACTTTAAGTGTTTACTGTAAGTGTGACTAGTAAAGATTTGCAATAGATTATGTTTTGATTTGTGTCATGCTGCATATTCCCAAACAACTTTCCAAATAATCAGATTATCACAAACCAGGTTTTGGACAGTTGCCTTCTTTGCATGGTTGGTAATCCAGCCTTGTCTACAAATGGATTTCAGTTTTCTTTATTTAGAAAGAAGATTAATGTTATGTAATCTAACATATTTCTGACAAATACATGTTCATTTCTCTGTCTCCTGAACAGAACTGTAGCTGCTGCTTTGGATGTATTGCTAGATTATTGTATTTACACAGAACAACCTGTCATCATCTACTGTGTCTGTTCTCATTTACGTTTCACTGCTCTGGATGAAAACTGAGCTGCTGCAGCAGAAATACAGGACGGATGTACAGTGTGAACTTCTGCTGAATACAAACAGAAATGATACGAGAGTTTGCTGAAGCAGAACTTTTTTATTGCAGTAAATTTAGAAGCAGAGGTTTAGAAGACATACAGTGATCCAACTGCAACAGTTGATCAGGTCTTCATGTTGAAGCTGAATGAAAGCATGAACATCAGAGGATGACGTCATATCTTCTTGGCACACACAAAGGGTATTCCCTCTGAGCACTCCAGTTGACTCCAATGGCCCCAGACTGCAAGGAAATAACAGAATTCATCACATTTCCCTCCTCTGGTAAAATAAATATCAGAACCAGCAGTCAGCAGTTTGTCAGAAGATAAGAGTTTCCAGCCATGCTAGCGGCTCTGTGAGGCTGTACTTATGCACAGCAGTCCTTAGACCTAAATGCTAACATCAACATGCTAGCATGCTGACAATAGCCAGGTTTCCATCCAAATGCAGCATAAAGAAAATGCAAAATAATAAACGTTTCCATACAGTACCAATATGTGAATATGAGTTTATTGGTTGGTTGAGATAAACAGCTGTTGGAGGTAATCCTCCAGTCGCTGCCATTAAAGCATCACAGAAGAAGAGGACACAACGAGATGACGTCATTGAAAGAGCTCTAGTCAAAGCTCAAATGATAGAAAACCATGTGGGAAACATGATGGAAACATGTCATTTCTGTTATTTTCTTGTGTTAATGTGAGGAAGGTTACAGCCTTCTCATCGCTCCACACTGATGTGATGTTTTCAGCTCTTCACTGGAAGCTTGAGTGTCTGTTTTCATTGCACTTTGTCGCATTTTGCTTTTATAGATACACTACTTTTTCCAGCTCAGCCAAGTGTAAAAACGTTTGTTGCGATATTTCGAGATTTATTAAAATTTTCTGCGTTTCCATTCAGGTTGTTTTTTTATGCACAAACTGAAAATGCACATAAAAAAGGTGGATGTGTAAAAACTTTTTTGCGATAACTTCAACAACTGCACCTCCTCCACCGCTCCTCTGTTGCAAGGCGTCCCCCAGGGATCGGTGCTTGGTCCTCTCCTGTACATCCCCTACATGCTCCCCCTTAACAGCATTATACGCTATCATGAGCTCCACTTCCACTGCTACGCCGATGACATCCAGCTCTACATCTCCACTAAATCCATCACCACTGCAACAACTTCTTCCACTCTGACCAACTGTCTTGCTGAAATTAAATTATAGATGCAAGCCATCTTCCTCAAACTTAACTGTGATAAATCAGACATGATCATCATCTGTCCCAAATCCCTCACCAAAACCACTCACAAAAACATAGCTCTTCTCTGCTCATCACTCTCCTTTTCTGAAACTTTGATCCATGCCTTCATCACATCCTGAATTGACTACTGCAATAGCATTCTTTATGGCACATCATCCAAAGTCCTAAATAAGCTCCCCTGTCCTCCAGAACCTCCACTGGCTCCCTGTCCCACAATGGACCCAATTCAAGGTCCTTCTCCTCACTCACAAAGCCCTCCATAACCAGGCCCCCTCCTACCTCAATGACCTACTCCACCACCACACTCCTTTCAGAAGCCTGTGCTCCTCTGATGCCAACCTCCTGTCTCCACCACTCAGGACCAAGCACCGGACCTGGGTCGACAGAGCCTTCTCGATAGCTGCCCCCTCCCTCTGGAACTCTCTCCCCACACACATCATAGACTGCACCGATCTGTCCATGTTCAAGTCAATTATATAGTATAATAGTTTATAAAAGTATTTTTGTAGCAAGAGAAACCCTTTTGTTTACTTACATTTATGGGTCATCTGGATGCAGGCCTTGTCATCTTTCTCAGTTTTTTGGTTCAGTTGCAACCATCCGCTGAAGTCCAGCTTCGTTCCATCGGTGAAGCCATATGTGGCGCTGGCCTGAAGAAGAGAAAATAGACAGTGAGTGCTCATACTTTATATCAGAGTTATATCGGAGTTTGTTCCTTCCATTCTCAGACGTTTCTCTGTTTACCTTTTCCTTCTTGAGTCCAATCCACACCTGTTTCATCACTTGCTTGCTGGTTCTCAAGAGCAGACACAACACCTTGTAGGCATCATTTAAGCTGTGCATCGACACCAGGTGACCACTTTCAGACTTACAACGTTCCTGAAGTCAAAGGAAATGAGAGTTAGTCTTTTAATAATAATAATATTAATCTTTACAGAGCACTTTTAAAAAACCTTTGTTGTAAACTGCTTCACGGAAAGCAGCAAATCGACAAATTATAAAGTCCTTAGATTTTAATAATAAAACCAATTTTAGTAGTGTAAGATAAAAAAAATATAAACACTGTGTTTACTAAAGTAAAATCAGAATAAGCTCTGATACGGTCCTGAGTATGGTTCTGTTCAAGGTTTCTGCCTGTCGCAGAGGATTAACCGAAAAGTATAGAAGCTAGTCAGGTTTAACTGTCAATAGTAACAGATGTTCTTTCGTCCCTCTACAGTAACCAGACTAACTAGAGAACAGGTTGCAGGCATACATTAATTGAAAATTGAAATGAAATGTAATCATTTTTAAGATAATAGACATAATATGTTTGCAATTACATACTGACAAAGACATTGTCAGACATTTTAATAAAAACAAGAATAATATGAACAATTCAAGTTTTTACCATTGTATTATTTTTGACACACCGGTGTGTTACTTTCATCCCAACTTCCGTTCTGTTTAAAGTCAAATTATACCGAAGTTCCACATTTGTACAAAATAGCACGTTGAATTGATAGAGTACACATGGGAGTTGTTGATCACAATGAAAATTAGTTTCTGTCTATAACATTATCTTTTAAAATGAAAGTGTTACTTTCTCCCCTACTTGATAGCTGAATAGTTAAGCTAATACATAAAAGAAAACTACTGATGGTGTGCAATTTGTCCAAACTTACTTAAGTCACAACTTTATACTTTGAGATAAGTTTCTTGTATTGAAAAATCTTCCATGAGAATATTTTTCAGGAAGGCCATAAATGGTCCCCACATCTTTTCAAAGTCTTTGAATTTTATCTTTAATGCAATTGTTATTTTTTCCATAAGCAGTGAGCTTGAAAGTCCTTTTAGCCGCAGGCTAAGAGATGTCTTTAGTGGATTTTTCCAGAACACAACAATTGGAAATTTGGTGCGCAGATAACAAAACTATGCCATCTCTCTCTTCTCACAGCTTAAGTGACATACAGCAGGAAACATACCAAGTAAACAGAACTTGGGGCACAAAGGCAGATCATAATTAATAATATGAGAAATATAGAATGTTGTTCGTATGTGCGTACATGCGGGACTCTTTCCTTTTGGGGGCAAAACACAAATCCCTGTAACGTAAATCATTAAATTTAAGGTGAAGACTTGGTTTAAGGTTAGGTTATGTCTCTGAAGTGGTGGAAACACGTGTGTGTATGTGTGTGCGTGTGTGCGTGTGTGTGTGTGTGTGTGTCACCTCTGCCTTATCGAAGGTTGCCTCAAAGTCAAACAGCTTGATGCATCTGCCTTTGTTCATTTGAAACCAACCATTACTGGAACATGGTCGGAGTGTATAACTTTTTGAACAAAGTTGATCAACAAGGTTTAGTTTAACTGTGGAAAAAAACAGCACTTTAATATTAAACAATATTTTCACATTATATATTAATAGTGGTCCAAAATTACGATTTTTTAATTAAGATAATTTAATTTTAGAATTATGATAGAATTAAATATATATAAAGTATATTATGCATTTCAATATAAATATATATTTTTATATGCAAATATTTTTGCCCAATATGGGTCCAAGATGGGGCTACCATGTCAGTGGTTCTAAAACTTTGGACTCTCTGGAAGCCATCATCATGACCCTCCCTGCAACAGCAGCCTCCAAAATGACCACACAGTTGAATCAGCTCCTCTCTTAAACAGTTTCAACACAAACTGAACATTGTAACCTTCATGAAGGGAGGAGTTATTGCAGGACTGTTGTATTAGACTGCATTAGTTTGGTGTAGTTAGGTGTAGCTAATAAACTGGCAGCTGAGTGAAGGCATGCACTTCAACCTGTTTGTTATGTTCGGAGGTGGAGAGAACTTTAAAGGGGCCATTTAAATTTGGAAGATTCACAAGAGATAGTTCTTAAAAAAGAATGGACAAATTTTGTGCAGCAGAGGTGGAGATATCCTGTCTTTCAGTCCCCGGGGTCAAACTCCAAAAACACTGGATCCTACATTTCCCATAATGCAACTCGGTAGTGTTTTTCATAAGATGACAACATCATAAAGCATCTTCGTGAAGCTCCTCCAGAGCCACAGAGAACATTATACAGCAACAACTGAGCTTCATGTGTAAAATCATGTAAGTGCCCCTTTAATGGCACTGATCCAATTGCGACTGCCAACAATACTGTACAACACTTACCAATAATGAGACCAATTTAATTAAATACAAGCCAAAAACATGCCAAATAAACTAAAGACTGGACACAATTTTCAGGTTTGAGATTCTTTAAATGAGAGTAAATCAACAAGTGAAAAGTCAAAGTTGTGATGATGTACAATAATAGCCTAAATTACTCCAACTTGGGGTAAGTTAACAGATGTAAAATGTTATGTTGGACCCACTCAAAACTCAAGAAAATAGGTTACATTTTTTAATAGCTTTTTGTAATGAAGTTTGTTGAATTTTGAGTTTTCTTAACTTTATTATTTTTTACAGTGCAGCCCGCAAGTATTTTTTGTTGGTTTATTATTAATACGTGAATGAGAGTGTTTAATCATGTGTTTGGGTTTAGGTTTCTCACTAGCTGCAGAGCCCTGGATGTAGAGCAGGACCAGGATCAGAACAGCAGCAGCAGATTTCATGGCTCAGGACGTCCTGTCGATCGAATATAATCTGGAAACATCAACAAAGTTCACTGTGACACATGATGTTTCATGTTACAGCTGGATTCCCTTTGGTTTGAATCTCTTGGATAAAATACTGAATTGTTTCATTACAACTTTAAGAGATTATCGTAAATTGATTCAACCACTGTTGTGGTTACAGTCCATGAGAGAAGAGAAGATTTCTGACATGGACGTGTGTATTTACAGTGGTGGGGAGTTACTAACTCAAGTACTGTAATTACTGTACTGTACAGCTCTTAGGTACTTGTACTTTACACGATTCCTTCTTTTATTCGACCATCAGTCCAAAACCCACAGAGATTTAATACTGTCAGATATGACAAAGATAACTCAGTAACTATTCACATTTGAGAAGCTGAAATCAAAATCCTAAAATTTATTATCAAAGTAACTGCAGAGTCATTTTCTGTCAATGACTAATCATTTCAGCTCTAATATGTTCACATTGTATCATTTTACTAATTTCTGTTCTCCAAATAAATGACTTCGAACAATTTATAATTTAACAAAATGAGCCATTAAATTAAATTTTACGAGCAGATAATACGTTCTGTATGATCAAATGCATCAGTGCAACAGTGAAACACAGTTCCATTTGCTTACTTTATAGCCTATAATATATATTAAATGAATTCTGAAATGAATAGTATTGTATTCATTTCTGAGTCTTAACTAAGGTTTCTACCCCAAAGGTGTCAATTCAGAGCATTTTTCTGTTGTGTTAAAATACTCAGCATAGGACTCACCTCAGATGTGTCAAGTCGTTCCTCTTCTGTCTGGTGTCGGTCAACTGTTCCACACTTTTAAACTCACTTCGCATGAATAATCAATATAATGAGCAAACATGAGGTGTGATTATCAGCCATACCAAGAGAGAGAGAGAGAGAGAGTGTGTTGTGTGTGTGTGTGTGTGTGTGTGTGTAATAGTTTAAGAGTGTAAGGTTCTTCCTCAGCAGATGAGTTCAAATTCACAATTTCAAGCACTTTAAGGACCTTCTAGTCCATCTCTCATTTTTGGTTGACATGTACAAAATTTGAACGTCTGCATTACTTTAAAGCTGCACTAAGCAATATTTTTATCTTAAGAATGGATCAAATAACTGCATGTAATACGAAGGGTGTCTCGTAGTGATGACCTCATAGAGAACAACTTTACAGAGAGCTCTTTAGCATTTAGCTCCCAGCTTTGGTTGGTCTGACTATATCTTTAGTATGGATCAAACAAACAGGACTTTCATCCAGGAGACAGGGTTCGTGTCCTGTGTGAATCCAAGTCAATATTGACTTATTTCAAGTTTTAAGTTAAATAATGTCATGTTTAAGTTAAGTAACGTGAGTTATTATTTAGTAGTTAGTACTTATTTTTTACCCAAACCACAAGCTTTTCCTAAACCTAACCAAGTAGTTTTGTTACCTAAACCTCACAAAACTGCGACCATTTCACAAAATTAATTGCGTGTTTAACGTTATGTGATTTACATAACATACTTAAGCGGTACGCCTGTCGCTGGTACTTTCCAACGGTCATATATGTCGTTTTGGGGTATGATCGAATATGTCGTTTTGGGAGTCATTGCCAATTGACCTATTCTGTCGTTTAGGTATGAGGATGTGTTGTTTAAATAGGATTTAAGAGTAAAATAAGCTAAAATAGAATAAAACGTAAAACAGGAGAATAAAAAATACAGTGCAGTGCAAGATATGAATAAAGGCAAACAGAAAAGTCTTCAGCCCTAAAAGAACTGACAGTTGGAGAAGACCTCCAATTTTTTGTTCCAGATATGTGGAGTATAAAAACTGAACGCTGCTTCTCCAGGTTTAGTTGATGATCAAACATTTCCTCCATGTGCCATGGGCATTTTCACCAAGTCTGGTGAGATGGCAGTTAATATTTATGCACCTAAGGAATGGAACAGTTTGCCTGCTGATCTTAGACTTTCTTCTTCTTTTAAAACCAAACTAAAGACCTTCCTTTTCAGTCGAGCATTTTCTTTAATGAACACGTCGTATTTTGCACAGTAA
Source organism: Siniperca chuatsi (assembly GCF_020085105.1). Taxonomy (NCBI): domain Eukaryota; kingdom Metazoa; phylum Chordata; class Actinopteri; order Centrarchiformes; family Sinipercidae; genus Siniperca; species Siniperca chuatsi. The sequence continues at coordinate 27,588,252 of NC_058057.1, forward strand.
CATCCGATCTTTCAAAAAGAAAACATTATAGTATAACGATGCACAAAATATTATAATTTGTAGGATTGCACTTTTCTTATTTTCTTTTTCGTATTTTCTGATACTTATACTGTATGATGTAGATGATTCTATTGATTCTAGTTAATCATTCCAGGAGTAATACGTCGGTTGTAGACTGGTATTTTTCTGCCTCTCAAACCTGATTCTGGGCTGAATTTTTCCTCGCTGTGACTTCCCTCAAACTCACTTTCCTCACTATCAGAGGGTAGTGCTGATAGTGTCACACATGCACTTATCTTCCTGTGGCCTTGACACCCGACCCCCCAGAAGAGGTATTGGATGTCACTGCCCCTTGTCTTCTTTCCATTGTAAATGAGTCTCTGTCTTCTGTTCCTAGACTATTTCAAACAAGCCTGGATTCAGGCACTTTTAAAGAAACCTGGCCTTGATCCAACACTCCTTCATAATTACTTACCAATCTCTAAATTACCCTCTAAAATCATTGAAAAGGCTGTTGCAAAACAACTACTGGAATCAGCCGAAGCTAATAACATTCTCGACCCATTTCAATCTGGTTTTCGCCAACTACATAGTACTGAAACTGCTCTGCTGAAAGTCACTAACGATATTCTCATGAATGCAGATTCTGGCCATCACTCCATTATAGTATTGTTAGACTTGTCTGCCGCCTTTGTCACCATCAATCATACCATCTTACTGGATAGATTTATTTATTTTATATACATCAAATCAAACTTTGAATCGTTCTTCTTTGGCTCTAAAAGCATTAACATTAAGGAAACTGTATATCATCCAGTCCTGGTAAGAACTTATCTTAGTATTTTTAATTTAATGGTTAATGGCTAATGAATTAAACAAGTAAACTTGGTCTTGTGTTACATTCCCTTCTAAAATCTGAGAAAAATGTAAAAGTTGTGAACAAGGCTCGAAAGCAAACCTTAGACTTATTTAGACTGTACACCATTTCAAATGGTTTCATTCCCCCCATGGTCTTTTCAAAATTAAGTTGTATTTTAGTGCAACTGATTGGTCACATGCAGCTTATACCACAACCAAGGATCAGTCTGGTGTTATTCTGCATTTTCCAGAACAAAAAAACCAACAACATATTTGTCTGTCAATAGAGTGCTGCAGGAATGAGTCCTAAAAATCTGGAAATTAGTTAGCATTTTTAGCACTTCCATGACATCCCTCGTTTCGAAGTCAATGGGTTTTTTGAATGGGTTTTTGATTAGATGCCTGAAATAAGGTCTGTGGTTAACACAAGCTCACGTTGAAGTCATGCAACCATGGTGTAGTTTGTTTATAGTCTAACGTTAGCTTTTTACTTAAGGTGATTGCATTTATGCTTCAAAAATCATAAAAGTGGTGGTTCATTTGTGAAGATTAACTTGCTGAAAAACGTGTAAGTGTCATGAACTTTTGGTTTTTTGTTTCGTCTGGTTCCCAGGCTAGACTTTGGTGACTCAGGCTGAGAAACTGTTCATGGCTGAAAGATCCATTATTGTTCATTCCCACTTTACCTGCAGGAACGACCGCTTAGAGCTTAAAACAAAGCTGACAAGTTCAAAAACATAAAATTAACATATATTGTATTTGATGTGTAAACTGAAAGTGTGCAGTTTGAGGGTGGAGATGTTTGACTGCAATAAAATGTAATGAGTCAACATTGATCTGGAATAACGTCATGTAACCTGATGTGTACCCAGTGTCGCTCTCAAGTTTCTGATATTTGTTTGTGTTTTATTGTCCATCCAGCATTAATATATACAGTACTGTGATACTGATACTTGTTTTTTAAAGCCTGTACTTAAAGTAACTACATTTACTTAAGCACTGAATATTAAATCACAAAGTAATATTTTTAATTGTTTTTTATTTAAAAAAAAGTGAATAATCATGCCAATAACTTTTTTTCATTATACATTATTTTGATATCTGTCCACTGCAGTGGACGCAATGCATCAACAGTATAAAAAGTGATTCAATTGAACTCAATATAGGTCCAATAAAACATAGGCCTATGTTTTTAAAACTTTTAAAAACTGCAAGAAATCTTGGTGTCCTGTTTTATAGCAATTTATGTTTTGAGCAACATATCACTAAGCTTGTCCAATCAAGTTTTTATCACCTCAGAAACATTGCAAAAATCCGATCTATTTTAAATCTTAGTGATGCAGAAACTGTTGAACATGCTTTTATCTCCTCGCGCCTCGATTATTGTAACAGTCTGTTCACTTGTCTTAATCAAAAAACTTTGACACGACTGCAGACTGTACAAAACTCAGCTGCTAGGCTATTAATCAGGACCAAGAGGTACGATCACATTACACCTGTTTTAGCCTCTTTACATTGGCTCCCTGTTTGTTTTAGGATTGATTTTAGGATCTTATTGATTACTTTTAAGGCTATTCATGGCCTGGCTCCAGACTATATTTTAGAAAAAATTAGGTTGTCTGAGTCAGTAAACCACATAACAATGAAGGTTTATGGAGTGTTTCCTAATAATATTGTTTAAGGTGAATAGAATTGGTCCAAGCACAGAACCTTGTGGGACAACTGCTACTACAATTGTTATTATCAGTCTTAATAAGGTCTCTCTTTCTCCCTCTCCCTCTCTCTCAAACTCAAACAGATGTTAACATTGCCAAAGCATTTGTAAAATAAAAACATACATAAACAGAAGAATTGTCATGTTAAAATATATACAGATAAGTGAGATAGGATGATAGAGAGTGTGTGTGTGTGTGTGTGTGTGTGTGTGTAGGTCATTCGCTGTCTCTCAGGTTGTGGCATGTTGATATATATTGGGCAGCAGGTTTTCCTAGGAGTATTTTTAATTTTGAGTGCTCTTTGAAATCTGAGTTTACAGAGTGGAACTTGTTAAAGTAAACGTTCCGTTTTTCATCGAAAATTGTATATTGTAGGAAGAAGTGCATCTCTGTCTCAACAGTGACCACATATTCTGTTTTCTTTTGGCTGGCAGGATTTTTTGTGTTTTCCTGTTTCGATTGCCAGTTTGTGGTCACTGAGTCTGTACTTGGTCAGGATCTGTCTCTGCTTTCTGTCTCTGACAGCAGAGAGATATTCTGCCAGTTCATCGTCTCTCTTCAGGGCCAGATAACTTTCTGATCTACTTTGGCTTTTAGTTTCTTCTTTCCAATGTTCCAAATAGGTTTCTTTACATTGTGTTATAATTTGGTTTACTCTGATTGGTGTTTGGAAAGCAGTGCCGTTGTGAGACTGGTCAGAGTGTGTCTGAGGGGGGGCAGTTAGTCTCACCACCAGCTGACATAGGGGACTCTTTTCTGGTCTCTCTTTCTTTCTGACCCACTGCGAGTCTGCGTTGCAATGAATAGAATAATGGACTATTAGGCAACATTAGGGGGTGGTGCAGCCCCCTCAGCACCTCTACTTCCATGGTTACTGAGCTTATTTAAGGTTACATAAGTGTTTTGTTTTTCAGCAAGAAAAAGTCAGTAGTTAGTCAGTAGTTAGAACTCAATGTAATAAAAATGTATATAACAACAAGTAAAACAATCCACCCTTAAGTTGTGTTGGATGATAAGCTGCTGCTGTATTGAGTCTTGTTCACTCCATCAGATGCCCTTAAACTCAAACTGGACACAAACACAGCACACAGAGCGCTCAAACTGTCTGACAACAAAAGAAAGGTCACACGGGTGAAAAAGGAGCAGCCATATTCTGATCATACAGACAGATTTGACCACTGGAAACAGCTGCTATGCAGAAATGGTCTAACTGGTCGCTCTTACTGGGAAGTCCAGTGGGAAGGACTGGTTCACGTAGCAGTAACTTACAGAGGAATCAGCAGGAAAGGAAAGAGATATGACTGCAGGTTTGGAGGGAATGACAAGTCCTGGAGTCTGAGCTGCTCTGGTTATGGTTACTCTGCCTGGCACAATAACAGAGTAACAGACCTCCCTCTCTCCTCCTCCTCTGTCTCTAACAGAGTAGCAGTGTATGTGGACTGTCCTGCTGGCACTTTGTCCTTCTACAGTGTCTCCTCAGACAAACTGATCCACCTCCACACCTTCAACACCACTTTCACTGAACTTCCCTACCCTGGGTTTGGAATCTTACAGTTTGATTCCTCAGTGTCCCTGTGTTGTCTGTATGAAGGAGAGTCTCCTCCTGTGAAGAGAAACACTGTTTAGACCCACTAAAGAAAGAATGAGTGTGTAGTCATGTCAGGAGAAAAGCCCTGATGATATAAAATTGTTAGGAAGAATAGTGCAAACCTCAAGAGACATGTCAAGACATCCAATAAAGACGCTGGGAATATATAAAAGCTTCTGGTTAGAAGTCAATGGGGTTTTTGAATGTGTTTTTGGTTAGATGCCTGAAATAAGGTCTGTGGTTAACACAAACTCACGTTGAAATCATGCAACCATGATGTAGTTTGTTTATAGTCTAACGTTAGCTTTTTACTTAAGGTGATTGCATTTATGCTCCAAAAATCATAAAAGTGGTGGTTCATTTGTGAAGATTAACTTGCTGAAAAACGTGTAAGTGTCATGAACTTTTGGTTTTTTTGTTTCGTCTGGTTCCCAGGCTAGACTTTGGTGACTCAGGCTGAGAAACTGTTCATGGCTGAAAGATCCATTATTGTTCATTCCCACTTTACCTGCAGGAACGACCGCTTAGAGCTTAAAACAAACCAGAAAAGTTCAAAAACATAAAATTAACATAAATTGTATTTGATGTGTAAACTGAAAGTGTGCAGTTTGAGGGTGGAGATGTTTGACTGCAATAAAATGTAATGAGTCAACATTGATCTGGAATAACATCATGTAACCTGATGTGTACCCAGTGTCGCTCTCAAGTTTCTGATATTTGCTTGTGTTTTATTGTCCATCCAGCATTAATATATACAGTACTGCGATACTGATACTTGTTTTTTAAAGCCTGTACTTAAAGTAACTACATTTACTTAAGCACTGAATATTAAATCACAAAGTAATATTTTTTAATTGTTTTTTATTTTTAAAAACGTAAATAATCATGCCAATAACTGTTTTTCATTATACATTATTTTGATATCTGTCCACTGCAGTGGACACCATGCATCAACAGTATAAAAAGTGATTCAATTGAACTCAATATAGGTCCAATAAAACATAGGCCTATGTTTTTAAAACTTTTACTAAACACCTGTTTAGTAAACACCTGTACTGTGTCGCGTTTTTGTGTACCCGCCAGAAGCTTCGCTTGAAGCTTCGTCTTAAACCATCATAAATTGACTTAGAAAAAGTTTTCAGTCATCAGGCGTATGGAACTTAAGTGATTTTAAGCTGGCTGCAACTTGACGTGTTTTACCGGACTGCCTCCACTGCTGCTAGCTTAGCTAGGTTTGTTTTTAGCCCGGCGGCTAGGCTAACCGGATTTTAAGCTCTTTAGCACTTTGATGGACTTTACTGTGGACTTTAAGCTTGAAGTACTCTCACGGACTAACTGCAAGCCTGACAGCTGAGTGTGGAGCTTGTCACCTTACTGTCTCAAAGCTGAAGATAACTATTGCCTGTCTGGAAGCCAAGCTCAGAGAAAAAGACAATCTCATCCTGGAGTTCTCCACTAGGTTTGACATCCTGGATACGCAGGACTTTCCTCCACTGGAGGGACGCTCCCTTTTTCCAGCGGTCAGGTCTTCCTCCTCCTCTTGCCGCAAGTTACTGAAAGAGGCCGTGATCAGGAGAAGCTCTGGATGTCTCATTCGTCCTGAGACAGCAGAGAACACCTCTGCTAGGAAGGACGCCGCCCCCTCGCTGCAGCAGTCCCCGGCCACAGGTATCCCAGGGACAGCTGATGGAACTTGGCGGTCTCCACGATTATCGACTCTGCCTTCTCTCATCCCCCCAACTACGCTGATCGTTGGAGATTCCATAGTAAGGAATATCTGCTCCGTTAAGGCGGTCACACACTGCTTTCCCGGAGTTACGACCCCCGACATCCTCGAAAAGCTCCCCGGACGTCTGGCTGCACTCCCGACGACTATCATGAAAATCATAGTCCATGTCGGCATCAATGACACCGCCCGTCAGCTGACGAAAGCAGACTTCATCCACGTCTTTGACCTGTAACCTAACCTTACTAACCTAGTAAAGATCCAGGCCAGAACCCTACCTCCACTCTCAACCTCAAATATGAACCAGCACAGACTTTTTAAGATGGCTCTTCTCAATGTAAGATCCCTCTCTATCAAAACATTTATTTTAAATGATTTGATCTCTTCTACTGATTTAGATTTTATGTTCTTAACAGGATCCCGGTTACGTCCTGGTGATCACAGGCAGCTGGCTGAATTGTGCCCTTCAGATTATGACTGCTTTAGCTGCCCTAGCGTTTGTGGTCGAGGTGGGGGCCTTGTTACTGTCTATAGGAAGCATTTAAAGTGTAACCTCATAGCTTGCAATGATTTTTCCTCCTTTGAAGGGCTCATGCTTAAACTTGGTGGCCCACTCCCGGTCATATTTGCTATTATTTATCGCCCCCCCTAAACCAGCTGGCTCCTTCTTGTTGGAACTCCCGGAGTTTTTATCCAGTCTTGTTTTAAATTATGATAGAATTGTTCTTTGTGGTGATTTTAATATTCCTGTTGATGACTCCTCTAATGCCCTTGCTGCTGATTTTTTCTTTTAACTTTCAACAACATGTGTCTGGCCAAACTCATTCCCGTGGCCACACCTTAGACCGAGTCTTTCCTTTGGGCCTGAAAACCCCATCTGTGGAAATCAAGGACATGTTTGTATCCAATCACCTATGCATTGTTTTTAACTGTGAATTACAGGCTGCTAGTACTGTCTTATCCCGCTCTAAGTACACACACGTCCTTAATAAGCATAGTGCCTCAAAATTCTGTACACTGTTAAATTCTCCTGGCAATGTGTTTCCTGATTCCTCCAACACCAACGATTTGGTTGATTATTTTAACTACCTGTGTTCCTCAACCTTAGATCTCATAGCTCCTCTGAAAAATAGACCAAACCCAAAGACTAGAAAACAGCCATGGTTAAATGACAATATTCAAAACTGTAAAAGGAAATGCAGAAGAGCAGAATTCAAATGGAGGAAATCAGGTCTCAAGGTCCACTTTGTGGCCATGAAAAAGTTATTACTCCTTTATAATAGGATGGTGAAGGATGCAAGAACATGTCATTTCTCTGCACTTATTTCTGCCCATCAGCACAACCCCAGATTCCTATTTAAGACTGTGGATCAGTTAGTTAAACAGCCTCTCCTTGTGCCCCTGCTGACTGTGATGCTGATGGTGAAAATTTTCTTTTGCACTTTGCTGGTAAGGTGGAGTTAATAAGATCTGATATCACCCCCAATCCTGCCTTTTTAGATGTGGATCACCCGCTCAGGGATTCTTTGAGCAATTTTTCTGCTGTTAGTCTGCCTGAACTCGCAGACATCATGTCTCTTATGAGAGTGTCCTCCAGCCCTCTGGACAAAATCCCAACAAGGTTTTTATTGGAAGTCATGGATTGTATTGCGCCCCTTTTGCTAATTATTTTTAACAGCTCGCTGTCTACAGGCTGCGTCCCAGATTACTTTAAAACTGCTTGTGTCCAGCCAGTCATAAAAAAACCTGGGCTTGATCCCACCCTCCTGGATAACTATCGCCCAATCTCCAAACTGCCTTTTATTTTGAATATTCTCAAAAAACTTGTATCTAAGCAGCTTCTTGCTGCTGTGAAAAATAATAATACCTTTGAAAAGTTCCAGTCTGGCTTTCGTCAGCACCACAGCACTGAGTCAGCCCTTCTCAAAGTCACTAATGACCTTTTAATGAATGCAGATGCAGGCATGTGTTCAATTCTTGTGCTGCTGGACTTAAGTGCTGCCTTTGACACAATTGATCATGGCATTCTTTTAGATAGACTGAGGCACTGGGTGGGCATATCTGGCACTGCACTAGACTGGTTCTCATCTTATCTGTCCAATAGGAAATTCTGTGTCAGCATTAATAACTTCATGTCATTCTTTTCCCATATCAAGTACAGTGTGCCTCAAGGTTCAATTCTGGGACCAATACTGTTCTCCTTATACATGCTTCCCTAGGGTGATGTCATCCGCAGACATGATATTTCTTTTCATTGTTATGCGGATGACACTCAATTGTACCACCCTGTCAAGCCCACTGACCTTAGTATGCTGAGTTCTCTGCAGGACTGCCTGTCTGACATAAACAATTGGATGTCGATACATTTTCTTCAGTTCAACTCAAATAAAACTGAAATCCTTGTTATTGGGCCCCAACACATCACTAAACAAATACTGCCATCTACTGGTAACCTGTCACAACATATCAAGCCTGTTGCAAGAAATCTTGGTGTCCTGTTTTATAGCAATTTATGTTTTGAGCAACATATCACTAAGCTTGTCCAATCATGTTTTTATCACCTCAGAAACATTGCAAAAATCCAATCTATTTTAAATCTTAGTGATGCAGAAACTGTTGAACATGCTTTTATCTCCTCACGCCTCGATTATTGTAACAGCCTGTTCACTTGTCTTAATCAAAAAACTTTGACACGACTGCAGACTGTACAAAACTCAGCTGCTAGGCTATTAATCAGGACCAAGAGGTACGATCACATTACACCTGTTTTAGCCTCTTTACATTGGCTCCCTGTTTGTTTTAGGATTGATTTTAGGATCTTATTGATTACTTTTAAGGCTATTCATGGCCTGGCTCCAGACTATATTTTAGACCTTGTAATCCCTTATGAACCTTCACGTAGTTTGAGATCTTCGGGCAGGGGTCTTCTGTCTGTTCCTGAGTCAAGAATGAAAACTAAAGGGGACAGAGCTTTTGCTATCAGAGCCCCGAGGCTCTGGAACAACTTCCTGAAAAAATTAGGTTGTCTGAGTCAGTGTCTTCATTTAAGTCTCTTCTCAAAACACAATTTTATTGTAAAGCATATCCTGATTTTACCTGAGCTGTCTGTTTATTTTATTGCTTTTGTGTATTATATTTCTTTATATTTCATCATTCACTGTGGTATTTGATTTATCTTGTTGTGAAGCACTTTGGACTTTGTTTTGATAAGTGCTATATAAATAAAGTTTTATTATTATTATTATTATTTTTATAAGAGTGAGTGGTATGAATACACATAAAGCTATTCAAGTGCAAATGATATCATAATTTTAAATAAAACATACAAAATAAAGTGGCATCTGCATAGGCAGAATATAACCTTTGACACGTAACGAGCAAACGATGTGGGCAGCTCTCATATCTAGAAATCTGGCCGAGTTTATTAGTGGACCTAAACCATGACAACTTGAGATTGAGACCAGGAGGCAGAGTTGCAGTCCTACATGCTTCTCTGCGCTTCCAGAGCAGAGAAGCAGCCTACTACTCATCATTAATAGAGGAAAATAAGAACAACTCCAGGTTTCTTTTCAGCACTGTAGCCAGGCTGACAGAGAGTCACAGCTCTATTGAGCCATGTATTCCTATAGCCCTCAGTAGTAGCAACTTCATGAGCTTGTTTAATGATAAAATTGTAATTATTAGAGACAAAATTCATCAAGTCCTGCCCTCAATCGGTACCGATTTATCTTCAAACACAGGAACCTTAGAAACAGCTGTCAGTTGTGATAGATAGATATAATTGGGTATCATCCACATAACAATGAAGGTTTATGGAGTGTTTCCTAATAATATTGTTTAAGGTGAATAGAATTGGTCCAAGCACAGAACCTTGTGGGACAACTGCTACTACAATTGTTATTATCAGTCTTAATAAGGTCTCTCTTTCTCCCTCTCCCTCTCTCTCAAACTCAAACAGATGTTAACATTGCCAAAGCATTTATAAAATAAAACATACATAAATAGAAGAATTGTCATGTTAAAATATATACAGATAAGTGAGATAGAGTGTGTGTGTGTGTGTGTGTGTGTGTGTGTAGGTCATTCACTGTCTCTCAGGTTGTGGCATGTTGATATATATTGGGCAGCAGGTTTTCCTAGGAGTATTTTTAATTTTGAGTGCTCTTTGAAATCTGAGTTTACAGAGTGGAACTTGTTAAAGTAAACGTTCCGTTTTTCATCGAAAATTGTAGATTGTAGGAAGAAGTGCATCTCTGTCTCAACAGTGACCACATATTCTGTTTTCTTTTGGCTGGCAGGATTTTTGTGTCTTCCTGTTTCGATTGCCAGTTTGTGGTCACTGAGTCTGTACTTGGTCAGGATCTGTCTCTGCTTTCTGTCTCTGACAGCAGAGAGATATTCTGCCAGTTCATCGTCTCTCTTCAGGGCCAGATAACTTTCTGATCTACTTTGGCTTTTAGTTTCTTCTTTCCAATGTTCCAAATAGGTTTCTTTACATTGTGTTATAATTTGGTTTACTCTGATTGGTGTTTGGAAAGCAGTGCCGTTGTGAGACTGGTCAGAGTGTGTCTGAGGGGGGGCAGGTAGTCTCACCACCAGCTGACATAGGGGACTCTTTTCTGGTCTCTCTTTCTTTCTGACCCACTGCGAGTCTGCGTTGCAATGAATAGAATAATGGACTATTAGGCAACATTAGGGGGTGGTGCAGCCCCCTCAGCACCTCTACTTCCATGGTTACTGAGCTTATTTAAGGTTACATAAGTGGGGTTTTTTTCAGCAAGAAAAAGTCAGTAGTTAGTCAGTAGTTAGAACTCAACGTAATAAAAATGTATATAACAACAAGTAAAACAATCCACCCTTAAGTTGTGTTGGATGATAAGCTGCTGCTGTATTGAGTCTTGTTCACTCCATCAGATGCCCTTAAACTCAAACTGGACACAAACACAGCACACAGAGCGCTCAAACTGTCTGACAACAAAAGAAAGGTCACACGGGTGAAAAAGGAGCAGCCATATTCTGATCATACAGAGAGATTTGACCACTGGAAACAGCTGCTATGCAGAAATGGTCTGACTGGTCGCTCTTACTGGGAAGTCCAGTGGGAAGGACTGGTTCACGTAGCAGTAAATTACAGAGGAATCAGCAGGAAAGGAAAGAGATATGACTGCAGGTTTGGAGGGAATGACAAGTCCTGGAGTCTGAGCTGCTCTGGTTATGGTTACTCTGCCTGGCACAATAACAGAGTAACAGACCTCCCTCTCTCCTCCTCCTCTGTCTCTAACAGAGTAGCAGTGTATGTGGACTGTCCTGCTGGCACTTTGTCCTTCTACAGCGTCTCCTCAGACAAACTGATCCACCTCCACACCTTCAACACCACTTTCACTGAACTCTGGAATCTTACAGTTTGATTCCTCAGTGTCTCTGTGTTGTCTGTATGAAGGAGAGTCTCCTCCTGTGAAGAGAAACACTGTTGATATTTAGACCCACTAAAGAAAGAATGAGTGTGTAGTCATGTCAGGAGAAAAGCCCTGATGATATAAAATTGCTAGGAAGAATAGTGCAAACCTCAAGAGACATGTCAAGACATCCAATAAAGACGCTGGGAATATATAAAAGCTTCTGGTTAAAAGTTAGACTAATGTGAAACCAACCAATCTAAATGAAAACTCTGCTGTTCTCCTGTGCCTTTGATTGATTGGTTTTTCTGCTGCACTTTTATATCCATTGTTGAATTTGAAGAAACTTAGAATAAAGTGAGTTAGTGAGCGATACTGCAATATGTTAATTGATTTGATTTTATTGCTTATTGATTTTGAATGTCATTCTAATGCTTTTCTCAGCCTATGTAAAGCTGCCTTGACTTGTATTGCTCGGTTCATGAGGGTTACACCTTTTAAAATGGTGTTGGTTCAGCTGTGAAAAGCATTTTTTTTATTCTTTCATTTTATTTGATAGTATTTCCCATTTTGGCCTCATTTCTAAATAAATATGCCAATCAAAACATGTGTCTGAAGGTATCATTGACATTCGATGACATCAGACCAGACATCCAGTCAATTGCTTTGTGGTCAATGTTCAGAACCAAAGGCCTGTATCATGATGCGAGGTTAGTGTGATAAATAGGGGGACTTACTTTAAGTGTTTACTGTAAGTGTGACTAGTAAAGATTTGCAATAGATTATGTTTTGATTTGTGTCATGCTGCATATTCCCAAACAACTTTCCAAATAATCAGATTATCACAAACCAGGTTTTGGGGCCCTGGGACAGTTGCCTTCTTTGCATGGTTGGTAATCCAGCCTTGTCTACAAATGGATTTCAGTTTTCTTTATTTAGAAAGAAGATTAATGTTATGTAATCTAACATATTTCTGACAAATACATGTTCATTTCTCTGTCTCCTGAACAGAACTGTAGCTGCTGCTTTGGATGTGATGAGTTTTGTATTTACACAGAACAACCTGTCATCATCTACTGTGTCTGTTCTCATTTACGTTTCACTGCTCTGGATGAAAACTGAGCTGCTGCAACAGAAATACAGGACGGATGTACAGCGTGAACTTCTGCTGAATACAAACAGAAATTATATGAGATTTTGCTGAAGCAGAACTTTTTTATTGCAGTAAATTTAGAAGCAGAGGTTTAGAAGACATACAGTGATCCAACTGCAACAGTTGATCAGGTCTTCATGTTGAAGCTGAATGAAAGCATGAACATCAGAGGATGACGTCATATCTTCTTGGCACACACAAAGGGTATCTCCTCCGAGCACTCCAGTTCACTCCAACGGCCCCAGACTGCAAAGAAATAACAGAATTCATCACATTTCCCTCCTCTGGTAAAAAAATAGAACCAGCAGTCAGCAGTTTATCAGAAGACTAAGAGTTTCCAGCCATGCTAGCGGCTCTGTGAGGCTAGATAGAAAACCATGTGGGAAACATGATGGAAACATGACATTTCTGTTATTTTCTTGTGTTAATGTGAGGAAGGTTACAGCCTGCTCATCGCTCCACACTGATGTGATGTTTTCAGCTCTTCACTGGAAGCTTGAGTGTCTGTTTTCATTGCACTTTGTCGCATTTTGCTTTTATAGATACACTACTTTTTCCAGCTCAGCCAAGTGTAAAAACGTTTGTTGCGATATTTCGAGATTTATTAAAATTTTCTGCGTTTCCATTCAGGTTGTTTTTCATGCGCAAACTGAAAATGCACATAAAAACAGGTGGATGTGTAAAAACTTCTTCGCGATAACTTCAACAACTGCACCTCCTCCACCGCTCCTCTATCGCAAGGTGTCCCCCAGGGTTTGGTGCTTGGTCCTCTCCTGTTCATCCCCTACATGCTCCCCCCTACTAGCATTATACTCTATCATGATCTCCACTTCCACTGCTACGCCGATGACATCCAGCTCTACATCTCCATTAAATCCATCACCACTGCAACAACTTCTTCCACTCTGACCAATTGTCTTGCTGAAATTAAATTATGGATTCAATTCAATTCAATTTTAATAGTTATCTCATTGCACTTTTCCTACAGAGCAGGTCTAGACCGTACTCTTTATAATATTAATTACAGACACCCAACAAATCCCACCATGAGCAAGCATTTGGCGACAGTGGCAAGGATGCAAGCCATCTTCCTCAAACTTAACTGTGATAAATCAGACATGATCATCATCTGTCCCAAATCCCTCACCTAAACCACTCAGAAAAACATAGCTCGTCTCTGTCCATCACTCTCTTTTTCTGAAACTTTGATCCATGCCTTCATCACATCCAGAATTGACTACTGCAACCGCATTTTTTATGGCACATCATCCAAAGTCCTAAATGTACATCCAGAACTCCGCTGCTAACCTGCTCTCCAAATCTAACCCTAACCCTCTCCTTTTCAGAACTGCTGTTAATGTGTGAATAATGTGTTATTATAGAATTCTTAGAGTTTGGATGCACACAATATAACACTACAAAAACCATTGCCGGTAAACTCAGGCAAAACAATTTATTACTATATAAAAGTATTTTGGTAGCAAGAGATAAGGTTGTTCTAGTAAATCATTTGGCCCTTAATCCGTTGAATTCTTCATCCTAACCCTTTTGTTTACCATTATAGTTCATCCGGACGCAGGCCTTGTCATCTTTCTCAGTTTTTCGGTTCTTGTTCAACCATCTGCTGAAGGTCAGCTTCTTTCCATTGGTGAAGCCATATGTGGCACTGGCCTGAAGAAGAGAAAGTAGACAGTGAGGGCTCGTACTTTATATCAGAGTGTTTGTTCCTTCCATTCTCAGACGTTTCTCTGTTTACCTTTTCCTTCTTGAGTCCGATCCACACCTGTTTCATCACTTGCTTGCTGGTTCTCCAGAGCAGACACAACACCTTGTTGTAGCCTTTTAAGGTGTGCATCGACACCAGGTGACCACTTTCAGACTTACAACGTTCCTGAAGTCAAACGAAATGAGTTAGTCTTGTAATAATAATAATATTAATCTTTATAGAGCACTTTTAAAAACATTTGTTGTAAACTGCTTCACGGAAAGCAGCAAATCGACAAATTATAAAGTCCTTAGATTTTTAATAATAAGACCAATTCTATTTGTGTAAGAAATAAAAACACTGTGTTTACTCAAGTAGAATCAGAATAAGGTCTGATATGGTCGAGGTTAGATGGCCGCCCTCCCTGAGTCTGGTTCTGTTCAAGGTTTCTGCATGTTAAAAGGGCGTTTCTCCTTGCCTCTGTCGCTTGCTCATGGTGGGAATTGTTGGGTAATATAGAGTACGGTCTAGACCTGCTGTATAGGACAAGTGCAATGAGATAAATTCTGTTATGAATTGGCGCTATATAAATAAAACTGAATTGAATAAGAAGAGCCTGATTTCCTCACACTGGTCTGATTGTAAACACTCTGCCTCTTCTAGTCTTAAGCCGGGCCTTTGGAGCAGATAAGAAAAAATGTTGCCAGAGGATCTCAAATTAAACACAGGTTCATGTGGAAAGAGGTCAGAAATATTGTCAAGTGTGAGGCCATGAAGAGCCTTTAAAGTAATCAATAAGATCTTAAAATCAATCCTAAAACAATGTGGGAGCCAGTGTGAAGAGGCTAAAACAGGCTGGTTCTGCTCTGAAGCCTGGTAGCTGGGTTCTGTACAGTCTGAGCTCAATCTATGCATTTTTGGTTACCCTCTATAAAACGGATTATATAAACATAGATACAGAATGTATACAAATATATAAGTAGAATTGCAATATAGGGGAGAGCCGGTAAGAAAGTAACACAGCGATTTTCTCTAAGCCCATACAAGTCTGATTTTGCCTAAATGAATCAGCACGTACAGCACGCAACACTTACCATAACCACGGAAAATCCTGTCGATACTGTCGCAGACATTGAACCGAAAAGTATAGTATCTTTTAGCCGCAGGCTAAGAGATTGCTTTAGTGGATTTTTCCAGAACACAACAATTGGAAATTTGGTGCGCAGATAACAAAACTATACCATCTCTCTCTTCTCACAGCTTAAGTCCCCGTAACGTAAATCATTAAATTTAAGGTGAAGACTTGGTTTAAAGTTAGGGTAAGTCTCTGAAGTGGTGGAAACACGTGTGTGTGTGTGTGTGTGTGTGTGTGTGCGTGCGTGCATGTGTGTGTGTGTGTGTGTGTGTGTGTGTGTGTGTTACCTCTGCCTTATCAAAGGTTGCCCCATAGTCAAACAGCTTGATGCATCTGCCTTTGTTCATTCGAGACCAACCATCCTCGGAACATGGTCGGAGTGGACGATTTTTTGAACACAATCGTTCAATTGCCTTTGCGTTATCTGTGGAAAAAACAGCACTTTAATATTAGACAGTATTTTCACATCATATATTAATAGAGGTCCAAAATTACGATTAGATAGAATTATGAATTAAATATATATAAAATATTTTTTTATATGCAAATATTTTTGCCCAATATGGGTCCAAGATGGGGCTACCATGTCAGTGGTTCTAAAACTTTGGACTCTCTGGAAGCCATCGTCATGACCCTCCCTGTAACAGCAGCATCCAAAATGACCACACAGTTGAATCAGCTCCTCTCTTAAACAGTTTCAACACAAACTGAACATTGTAACCTTCATGAAGGGAGGAGTTATTGCAGGACTGTTGTATTAGACTGCATTAGTTTGGTGTAGTTAGGTGTAGCTAATAAACTGGCAGCTGAGTGAAGGCATGCACTTCAACCTGTTTGTTATGTTCGGAGGTGGAGAGAACTTTAAAGGGGCCATTTAAATTTGGAAGATTCACAAGAGATAGTTCTTAAAAAAGAATGGACAAATTTTGTGCAGCAGAGGTGGAGATATCCTGTCTTTCAGTCAAACTCCAAAAACACTGGATCCTACATTTCCCATAATGCAACTCGGTAGTGTTTTTCATAAGATGACAACATCATAAAGCATCTTCGTGAAGCTCCTCCAGAGCCACAGAGAACATTATACAGCAACAACTGAGCTTCATGTGTAAAATCATGTAAGTGCCCCTTTAATGGCACTGATCCAATTGCGACTGCCAACAATACTGTACAACACTGCCACTTACCAATAATAAGACCAATTTAATTAAATACAAGCCAAAAACATGCCAAATAAACTAAAGACTGGACACAATTTTCAGGTTTGAGATTCTTTAAATGAGAGTAAATCAACAAGTGAAAAGTCAAAGTTGTGATGATGTACAATAATAGCCTAAATGACTCCAACTTGGGGTAAGTTAACAGATGTAAAATGTTATGTTGGACCCACTCAAAACTCAAGAAAATAGGTTACATTTTCTAATAGCTTTTTGTAATGAAGTTTGTTGAATTTTGAGTTTTCTTAACTTTATTATTTTTTACAGTGCAGCCTGCAAGTATTTTTTGTTGGTTTATTATTAATACGTGAATGAGAGTGTTTAATCATGTGTTTGGGTTTAGGTTTCTCACTAGCTGCAGAGCCCTGGATGTAGAGCAGGACCAGGATCAGAACAGCAGCAGCAGATTTCATGGCTCAGGACGTCCTGTCGATCGAATATAATCTGGAAACATCAACAAAGTTCACTGTGACACATGATGTTTCATGTTACAGCTGGATTCCCTTTGGTTTGAATCTCTTGGATAAAATACTGAATTGTTTCATTACAACTTTAAGAGATTATCGTAAATTGATTCAACCACTGTTGTGGTTACAGTCCATGAGAGAAGAGATTTCTGACATGGACGTGTGTATTTACAGTGGTGGGGAGTTACTAACTCAAGTACTGTAATTACTGTACTGTACAGTCCTTAGGTACTTGTACTTTACACGATTCCTTCTTTTATTCGACCATCAGTCCAAAACCCACAGAGATTTAATACTGTCAGATATGACAAAGATAACTCGGAAACTATTCACATTTGAGAAGCTGAAATCAAAATCCTAAAATTTATTATCAAAGTAACTGCAGAGTCATTTTCTGTCAATGACTAATCATTTCAGCTCTAATATGTTCACATTGTATCATTTTACTAATTTCTGTTCTCCAAATAAATGACTTCGAACAATTTATAATTTAACAAAATGAGCCATTAAATTAAATTTTACGAGCAGATAATACGTTCTGTATGATCAAATGCATCAGTGCAACAGTGAAACACAGTTCCATTTGCTTACTTTATAGCCTATAATATATATTAAATGAATTCTGAAATGAATAGTATTGTATTCATTTCTGAGTCTTAACTAAGGTTTCTACCCCAAAGGTGTCAATTCAGAGCATTTTTCTGTTCTGTTAAAATACTCAGCATAGGACTCACCTCAGATGTGTCAAGTCGTTCCTCTTCTGTCTGGTGTCGGTCAACTGTTCCACACTTTTAAACTCACTTCGCATGAATAATCAATATAATGAGCAAACATGAGGTGTGATTATCAGCCATACCAAGAGAGACAGAGAGAGTCTGTGTGTGTGTGTGTGTGTGTGTGTGTGTAATAGTTTAAGAGTGTAAGGTTCTTCCTCAGCAGATGAGTTCAAATTCACAATTTCAAGCACTTTAAGGACCTTCTAGTCCATTTCTCATTTTTGGTTGACATGTACAAAATTTGAACGTCTGCATTACTGTAAAGCTGCACTAAGCAATATTTTTATCTTAAGAATGGATCAAATAACTGCATGTAATACGAAGGGTGTCTCGTAGTGATGACCTCATAGAGAACAACTTTACAGAGAGCTCTTTAGCATTTAGCTCCCAGCTTTGGTTGGTCTGACTATATCTTTAGTATGGATCAAACAAACAGGACTTTCATCCAGGAGACAGGGTTCGTGTCCTGTGTGAATCCAAGTCAATATTGACTTATTTCAAGTTTTAAGTTAAATAATGTCATGTTTAAGTTAAGTAACGTGAGTTATTATTTAGTAGTTAGTACTTATTTTTTACCCAAACCACAAGCTTTTCCTAAACCTAACCAAGTAGTTTTGTTACCTAAACCTCACAAAACTGCGACCATTTCACAAAATTAATTGCGTGTTTAACGTTATGTGATTTACATAACATACTTAAGCGGTACGCCTGTCACTGGTACTTTCCAACGGTCATATATGTCGTTTTGGGGTATAATCGAATATGTCGTTTTGGGAGTCATTGCCAATTGACCTATTCTGTCGTTTAGGTATGAGGATGTGTTGTTTAAATAGGATTTAAGAGTAAAATAAGCTAAAATAGAATAAAACGTAAAACAGGAGAATAAAAAATACAGTGCAGTGCAAGATATGAATAAAGGCAAACAGAAAAGTCTTCAGCCCTAAAAGAACTGACAGTTGGAGAAGACCTCCAATTTTTTGTTCCAGATATGTGGAGTATAAAAACTGAACGCTGCTTCTCCAGGTTTAGTTGATGATCAAACATTTCCTCCATGTGCCATGGGCATTTTCACCAAGTCTGGTGAGATGGCAGTTAATATTTATGCACCTAAGGAATGGAACAGTTTGCCTGCTGATCTTAGACTTTCTTCTTCTTTTAAAACCAAACTAAAGACCTTCCTTTTCAGTCGAGCATTTTCTTTAAAGAACACGTCGTATTTTGCACAGTAACATCCGATCTTTCAAAAAGAAAACATTATAGTATAACGATGCACAAAATATTATAATTTGTAGGATTGCACTTTTCTTATTTTCTTTTTCGTATTTTCTGATACTTATACTGTATGATGTAGATGATTCTATTGATTCTAGTTAATCATTCCAGGAGTAATACGTCGGTTGTAGACTGGTATTTTTCTGCCTCTCAAACCTGATTCTGGGCTGAATTTTTCCTCGCTGTGACTTCCTCAAACTCACTTTCCTCACTATCAGAGGGTAGTGCTGATAGTGTCACACATGCACTTATCTTCCTGTGGCCTTGACACCCGACCCCCCAGAAGAGGTATTGGATGTCACTGCCCCTTGTCTTCTTTCCATTGTAAATGAGTCTCTGTCTTCTGTTCCTAGACTATTTCAAACAAGCCTGGATTCAGGCACTTTTAAAGAAACCTGGCCTTGATCCAACACTCCTTCATAATTACTTACCAATCTCTAAATTACCCTCTAAAATCATTGAAAAGGCTGTTGCAAAACAACTACTGGAATCAGCCGAAGCTAATAACATTCTCGACCCATTTCAATCTGGTTTTCGCCAACTACATAGTACTGAAACTGCTCTGCTGAAAGTCACTAACGATATTCTCATGAATGCAGATTCTGGCCATCACTCCAGTATAGTATTGTTAGACTTGTCTGCCGCCTTTGTCACCATCAATCAATCATCTTACTGGATAGATTTATTTATTTTATATACATCAAATCAAACTTTGAATCGTTCTTCTTTGGCTCTAAAAGCATTTACATTAAGGAAACTGTATATCATCCAGTCCTGGTAAGAACTTATCTTAGTATTTTTAATTTAATGGTTAATGGCTAATTAATTAAACAAGTAAACTTGGTCTTGTGTTACATTCCCTTCTAAAATCTGAGAAAAATGTAAAAGTTGTGAACAAGGCTCGAAAGCAAACCTTAGACTTATTTAGACTGTACACCATTTCAAATGGTTTCATTCCCCCCATGGTCTTTTCAAAATTAAGTTGTATTTTAGTGCAACTGCTTGGTCACATGCAGCTTATACCACAACCAAGGATCAGTCTGGTGTTATTCTGCATTTTCCAGAACAAAAAAACCAACAACATGTTTGTCTGTCTATAGAGTGCTGCAGGAATGAGTCCTTAAAATCTGGAAATTAGTTAGCATTTTTAGCACTTCCATGACATCCCTCGTTTCGAAGTCAATGGGTTTTTTGAATGGGTTTTTGATTAGATGCCTGAAATAAGGTCTGTGGTTAACACAAGCTCACGTTGAAGTCATGCAACCATGGTGTAGTTTGTTTATAGTCTAACGTTAGCTTTTTACTTAAGGTGATTGCATTTATGCTTCAAAAATCATAAAAGTGGTGGTTCATTTGTGAAGATTAACTTGCTGAAAAACGTGTAAGTGTCATGAACTTTTGGTTTTTTGTTTCGTCTGGTTCCCAGGCTAGACTTTGGTGACTCAGGCTGAGAAACTGTTCATGGCTGAAAGATCCATTATTGTTCATTCCCACTTTACCTGCAGGAACGACCGCTTAGAGCTTAAAACAAAGCTGACAAGTTCAAAAACATAAAATTAACATATATTGTATTTGATGTGTAAACTGAAAGTGTGCAGTTTGAGGGTGGAGATGTTTGACTGCAATAAAACGTAATGAGTCAACATTGATCTGGAATAACGTCATGTAACCTGATGTGTACCCAGTGTCGCTCTCAAGTTTCTGATATTTGTTTGTGTTTTATTGTCCATCCAGCATTAATATATACAGTACTGTGATACTGATACTTGTTTTTAAAGCCTGTACTTAAAGTAACTACATTTACTTAAGCACTGAATATTAAATCACAAAGTAATATTTTTAATTGTTTTTATTTAAAAAAGTGAATAATCATGCCAATAACTTTTTCATTATACATTATTTTGATATCTGTCCACTGCAGTGGACGCAATGCATCAACAGTATAAAAGTGATTCAATTGAACTCAATATAGGTCCAATAAAACATAGGCCTATGTTTTTAAAACTTTTAAAAACTGCAAGAAATCTTGGTGTCCTGTTTTATAGCAATTTATGTTTTGAGCAACATATCACTAAGCTTGTCCAATCAAGTTTTTATCACCTCAGAAACATTGCAAAAATCCGATCTATTTTAAATCTTAGTGATGCAGAAACTGTTGAACATGCTTTTATCTCCTCGCGCCTCGATTATTGTAACAGTCTGTTCACTTGTCTTAATCAAAAACTTTGACACGACTGCAGACTGTACCAGTTTGAGGGTGGAGATGTTTGACTGCAATAAAATGTAATGAGTCAACATTGATCTGGAATAACATCATGTAACCTGATGTGTACCAGTGTCGCTCTCAAGTTTCTGATATTTGCTTGTGTTTTATTGTCCATCCAGCATTAATATATACAGTACTGCGATACTGATACTTGTTTTTAAAGCCTGTACTTAAAGTAACTACATTTACTTAAGCACTGAATATTAAATCACAAAGTAATATTTTTAATTGTTTTTATTTTAAAAACGTAAATAATCATGCCAATAACTGTTTTTCATTATACATTATTTTGATATCTGTCCACTGCAGTGACACCATGCATCAACAGTATAAAAAGTGATTCAATTGAACTCAATATAGGTCCAATAAAACATAGGCCTATGTTTTAAAACTTTACTAAACACCTGTTTAGTAAACACCTGTACTGTGTCGCGTTTTTGTGTATTCAGAAGCTTTTCAGCTTCTGTCTTAAACCATCATAAATTGACTTAGAAAAAGTTTTCAGTCATCAGGCGTATGGAACTTAAGTGATTTTAAGCTGGCTGCAACTTGACGTGTTTTACCGACTGCCTCCACTGCTGCTAGCTTAGCTAGGTTTGTTTTTAGCCCGGCGGCTAGGCTAACCGGATTTTAAGCTCTTTAGCACTTTGATGGACTTTACTGTGGACTTTAAGCTTGAAGTACTCTCACGGACTAACTGCAAGCCTGACAGCTGAGTGTGGAGCTTGTCACCTTACTGTCTCAAAGCTGAAGATAACTATTGCCTGTCTGGAAGCCAAGCTCAGAGAAAAAGACAATCTCATCCTGGAGTTCTCCACTAGGTTTGACATCCTGGATACGCAGGACTTTCCTCCACTGGAGGGACGCTCCCTTTTTCCAGCGGTCAGGTCTTCCTCCTCCTCTTGCCGCAAGTTACTGAAAGAGGCCGTGATCAGGAGAAGCTCTGGATGTCTCATTCGTCCTGAGACAGCAGAGAACACCTCTAGGAAGGACGCGCCTTCGCTCGCTGCAGCAGTCCGGCCACAGGTATCCCAGGGACAGCTGATGGAACTTGGCGGTCTCCACGATTATCGACTCTGCCTTCTCTCATCCCCAACTACGCTGATCGTTGGAGATTCCATAGTAAGGAATATCTGCTCCGTTAAGCGGTCACACACTGCTTTCCCGGAGTTACGACCCCGACATCCTCGAAAAGCTCCCGGACGCTGGCTGCACTCCCGACGCGACTATCATGAAAATCATAGTCCATGTCGGCATCAATGACACCGCCCAGCCAGCTGACGAAAGCAGACTTCATCCACGCTTTGACCTGTAACCAACCTTACTAACCTAGTAAAGATCCAGGCCAGAACCCTACCTCCCTCTCAACCTCAAATATGAACCAGCACAGACTTTTAAGATGGCTCTTCTCAATGTAAGATCCTCTCATCAAAACATTTATTTTAAATGATTTGATCTCTTCTACTGATTTAGATTTTATGTTCTTAACAGGATCCCGGTTACGCCCTGGTGATCACAGGCAGCTGGCTGAATTGTGCCCTTCAGATTATGACTGCTTTAGCTGCCCTAGCGTGTGGTCGAGGTGGGGCCTTGTTACTGTCTATAGGAAGCATTTAAAGTGTAACCTCATAGCTTGCAATGATTTTTCCTCCTTTGAAGGGCTCATGCTTAAACTTGGTGGCCCACTCCGGTCATATTTGCTATTATTTATCGCCCCTAAACCAGCTGGCTCTTCTTGTTGGAACTCCACGGGTTTTTATCAGTCTTGTTTTAGAGTATAGATGCAATTGTTCTTTGTGGTGATTTTAATATTCATGCTGATGACTCCTGTCATGCCCTTGCTGCTGATTTTAAATAACACAAACTCTCTTTTAACTTATAAATAACATGTGTGTCTGGCTAAAATCCCATTCCCCGTGGCTTGCCACCTTGGGCCTAGTCTTTAGTCTGGGCCTGAAAACTCCATCTGTGAATCCAGTATACGTTTGTATCCGATCACTTATGCATTGTTTTAAACTGTGAATTAGAGTATTGCTAGAATCCGTCTTATCTCGCCTTCCTAAGCACACGCTGGCTCCCTAATGAGCATGAAAAGCCTCAAAAATTTGCACACTGGTTCAATTCTCTTCCCAAAATGTGTTTCCATCTCCTCCAATAATAACGATTTGCTTGATTCTTTTTAACTACCTGTGTTCTTCAACAGATCTATAGCTTCCTCTGAAAACAGACCAAACCCAAAAGACTAGAAACAGCTATGGTTAAAATGACACATTCGTGCTGTAAAAGAGCCAAAAGAGCAGAAATCTTAGATGGAAAGAAATTAGGTCCCAGGCTCACTCAGGCCATGGAAAGAGCACATGCCTTATAATAGGGGATGGGTAATGATGCAGAACATGCCATTTTCTCTCTGCACTTATTTCTGCCCATCAGCACAAACCCAGATTCATTAAGACTGTGGATCAGTTAGTTAAACAACCTCTCTTGTGCCCCTGCTGACTGCTTGATGCTGATGGTGAAAATTTCTTTTTGAAACTTTGCTGGTAAGTGGAGTGTAATAAGATCTGATATCACCCCCAATCCTGCCTTTTTAGATGTGGATCACCCGCTCAGGGATTCTTTGGAGCAATTTTTCTGCTGTTAGTCTTGCCTGAACTTCGCAGACATCATGTCTCTTATGAGAGTGTCCTCCAGCCCTCTGGACAAAATCCCAACAAGGTTTTTATGGCCAAGTCATGGATTGTATTGCCTTTTTGCTAATTATTTTTAACAGCTCGCTGTCTACAGGCTGTCGTCCCAGATTACTTTAAAACTGCTTGTGTCCAGCCAGTCATAAAAAAACCTCAGGCCAGATCCCACCCTCCTGGATAACTATCCAATCTCCAAACTGCCTTTTTATTTTGGAATATTCTCAAAAATCTTGTATCTAAGCAGCTTCTTGCTGCTGTGAAAATAATAATATGCAAGAAATCTTGGTGTCCTGTTTTATAGCAATTTATGTTTTGAGCAACATATCACTAAAGCTTGTCCAATCAAGTTTTATCACCTCAGAAACATTGCAAAAATCCGATCTATTTTAAATCTTAGTGATGCAGAAACTGTTGAACATGCTTTTATCTCCTCGCGCCTCGATTATTGTAACAGTCTGTTCACTTGTCTTAATCAAAAAACTTTGACACGACTGCAGACTGTACAAACCTCAGCTGCTAGGCTATTAATCAGGACCAAGAGGTACGATCACATTACACCTGTTTTAGCCTCTTTACATTGGCTCCCTGTTTGTTTTAGGATTGATTTTAGGATCTTATTGATTACTTTTAAGGCTATTCATGGCCTGGCTCCAGACTATATTTTAGAAAAAATTAGGTTGTCTGAGTCAGTGTCTTCATTTAAGTCTCTTCTCAAAACACAATTTTATTGTAAAGCATATCCTGATTTTACCTGAGCTGTCTGTTCCTGAGTCAAGAATGAAAACTAAAGGGGACAGAGCTTTTGCTATCAGAGCCCCGAGGCTCTGGAACAACTTCCCTGAAAAAATTAGGTTGTCTGAGTCAGTGTCTTCATTTAAGTCTCTTCTCAAAACACAATTTTATTGTAAAGCATATCCTGATTTTACCTGAGCTGTCTGTTTATTTTATTGCTTTTGTGTATTATATTTCTTTATATTTCATCATTCACTGTGGTATTTGATTTATCTTGTTGTGAAGCACTTTGGACTTTGTTTTGATAAGTGCTATATAAATAAAGTTTTATTATTATTTTTATAAGAGTGAGTGGTATGAATACACATAAAGCTATTCAAGTGCAAATGATATCATAATTTTAATATGATACATACAAAATAAAGTGGCATCTACATAGGCAGAATATAACCTTTGACACGTAACGAGCAAACGATGTGGGCAGCTCTCATATCTAGAAATCTGGCCGAGTTTATTAGTGGACCTAAACCATGACAACTTGAGATTGAGACCAGGAGGCAGAGTTGCAGTCCTACATGCTTCTCTGCACTTCCAGAGCAGAGAAGCAGCCTACTACTCTTCATTAACAGAGGAAAATAAGAACAACTCCAGGTTTCTTTTCAGCACTGTAGCCAGGCTGACAGAGAGTCACAGCTCTATTGAGCCATGTATTCCTATAGCCCTCAGTAGTAGCAACTTCATGAGCTTGTTTAATGATAAAATTGTAATTATTAGAGACAAAATTCATCACGTCCTGCCCTCAATCGGTACCGATTTATCTTCAAACACAGGAACCTTAGAAACAGCTGTCAGTTGTGATAGATAGATATAATTGGGTATCATCCACATAACAATGAAGGTTTATGGAGTGTTTCCTAATAATATTGTTTAAGGTGAATAGAATTGGTCCAAGCACAGAACCTTGTGGGACAACTGCTACTACAATTGTTATTATCAGTCTTAATAAGGTCTCTCTTTCTCCCTCTCCCTCTCTCTCAAACTCAAACAGATGTTAACATTGCCAAAGCATTTATAAAATAAAAACATACATAAATAGAAGAATTGTCATGTTAAAATATATACAGATAAGTGAGATAGTGTGTGTGTGTGTGTGTGTGTGTGTGTGTAGGTCATTCACTGTCTCTCAGGTTGTGGCATGTTGATATATATTGGGCAGCAGGTTTTCCTAGGAGTATTTTTAATTTTGAGTGCTCTTTGAAATCTGAGTTTACAGAGTGGAACTTGTTAAAGTAAACGTTCCGTTTTTCATCGAAAATTGTAGATTGTAGGAAGAAGTGCATCTCTGTCTCAACAGTGACCACATATTCTGTTTTCTTTTGGCTGGCAGGATTTTTTGTGTCTTCCTGTTTCGATTGCCAGTTTGTGGTCACTGAGTCTGTACTTGGTCAGGATCTGTCTCTGCTTTCTGTCTCTGACAGCAGAGAGATATTCTGCCAGTTCATCGTCTCTCTTCAGGGCCAGATAACTTTCTGATCTACTTTGGCTTTTAGTTTCTTCTTTCCAATGTTCCAAATAGGTTTCTTTACATTGTGTTATAATTTGGTTTACTCTGATTGGTGTTTGGAAAGCAGTGCCGTTGTGAGACTGGTCAGAGTGTGTCTGAGGGGGGGCAGGTAGTCTCACCACCAGCTGACATAGGGGACTCTTTTCTGGTCTCTCTTTCTTTCTGACCCACTGCGAGTCTGCGTTGCAATGAATAGAATAATGGACTATTAGGCAACATTAGGGGGTGGTGCAGCCCCCTCAGCACCTCTACTTCCATGGTTACTGAGCTTATTTAAGGTTACATAAGTGGGGTTTTTTCAGCAAGAAAAGTCAGTAGTCAGTAGTTAGAACTCAACGTAATAAAAATGTATATAACAACAAGTAAAACAATCCACCCTTAAGTTGTGTTGGATGATAAGCTGCTGCTGTATTGAGTCTTGTTCACTCCATCAGATGCCCTTAAACTCAAACTGACACAAACACAGCACACAGAGCGCTCAAACTGTCTGACAACAAAAGAAAGGTCACACGGGTGAAAAAGGAGCAGCCATATTCTGATCATACAGAGATTTGACCACTGGAAACAGCTGCTATGCAGAAATGGTCTGACTGGTCGCTCTTACTGGGAAGTCCAGTGGGAAGGACTGGTTCACGAGCAGTAAATTACAGAGAGGAATCAGCAGGAAAGGAAAGAGATATGACTGCAGGTTTGGAGGGAATGACAAGTCCTGGAGTCTGAGCTGCTCTGGTTATGGTTACTCTGCCTGGCACAATAACAGAGTAACAGACCTCCCTCTCTCCTCCTCCTCTGTCTCTAACAGAGTAGCAGTGTATGTGGACTGTCCTGCTGGCACTTTGTCCTTCTACAGCGTCTCCTCAGACAAACTGATCCACCTCCACACCTTCAACACCACTTTCACTGAACTTCCCTACCCTGGGTTTGGAATCTTACAGTTTGATTCCTCAGTGTCTCTGTGTTGTCTGTATGAAGGAGAGTCTCCTCCTGTGAAGAGAAACACTGTTGGTATTTAGACCCACTAAAGAAAGAATGAGTGTGTAGTCATGTCAGGAGAAAAGCCCTGATGATATAAAATTGCTAGGAAGAACAGTGCAAACCTCAAGAGACATGTCAAGACATCCAATAAAGATGTTGGGAATATATAAAAGCTTCTGGTTAGAAGTTAGACTAATGTGAAACCAACCAATCTAAATGAAAACTCTGCTGTTCTCCTGTGCCTTTGATTGATTGGTTTCTCTGCTGCACTTTTATATCCATTGTTGAATTTGGAGCAACTTAGAATAAAGTGAGTTAGTGAGTGATACTGCAATAATCATTTACTATGTTAATTGATTTGATTTTATTGCTTATTGATTTTGAATGTCATTCTAATGCTTTTCTCAGCCTATGTAAAGCTGCCTTGCCTTGTATTGCTCGGTTCATGAGGGTTACACTTTTTAAAATGGTGTTGGTTCAGCTGTGAAAAGCATTTTTTTATTTTATTCTTTCATTTTTATTGATAGTATTTCCCATTTTGGCTTCATTTCTAAATATATATGCCAATCAAAACATGTGTCTGAATGTATCATTGACATTCGATGACATCAGACCAGACATCCAGTCAATTGCTTTGTGGTCAATGTTCAGAACCAAAGGCCTGTATCATGATGCGAGGTTAGTGTGATAAATAGGGGGACTTACTTTAAGTGTTTACTGTAAGTGTGACTAGTAAAGATTTGCAATAGATTATGTTTTGATTTGTGTCATGCTGCATATTCCCAAACAACTTTCCAAATAATCAGATTATCACAAACCAGGTTTTGGGGCCCCGGGACAGTTCTTTGCATGGTTGGTAATCCAGCCTTGTCTACAAATGGATTTCAGTTTTCTTTATTTAGATAGAAGATTAATGTTATGTAATCTAACATATTTCTGACAAATACATGTTAATTTCTCTGTCTCCTGAACAGAACTGTAGCTGCTGCTTTGGATGTATTGCTAGATTATTGTATTTACACAGAACAACCTGTCATCATCTACTGTGTCTGTTCTCATTTACGTTTCACTGCTCTGGATGAAAACTGAGCTGCTGCAGCAGAAATACAGGACGGATGTACAGCGTAAACTTCTGCTGAATACAAACAGAAATGATATGAGATTTTGCTGAAGCAGAACTTTTTTATTGCAGTAAATTTAGAAGCAGAGGTTTAGAAGACATACAGTGATCCAACTGCAACAGTTGATCAGGTCTTCATGTCGAAGCTGAATAAAAGCATGAACATCAGAGGATGACGTCATATCTTCTTGGCACACACAAAGGGTATTCCCTCCGAGCACTCCAGTTCACTCCAACGGCCCTGAGACTGCAAGGACTGCAACATTTCTCTCCTCTGAAATAACAGAATCAGCATCACATTTCCAGCCCTCTCTGTGGAGGCTGGTAACAATAACCTATGCAACAGGAACCAGCAGTCAGCAGGTTCCATCCAAATCAGAAGAAAATACAAAATAATAAACGTTTCATACACAGTACCAATATGTGAATATGAGTTTATTGGTTGGTTGAGATAAACTGCTGTTGGAGGTAATCCTCCAGTCGCTGCCATTAAAGCATCACAGAAGAAGAGGCGTAGATGACGCCATTTGAAAGAGCTCTAGCCAAAGCTCAAGTGATAGAAAAAACCATGGGAAACTATGATGGAAACATGACATTTCTGTTATTTTCTTTGTGTTAATGTGAGGAAGGTTACAGCCTGCTCATCGCCTCCACACTGATGTGATGTTTTTCAGCTCTTCACTGGAAGCTTGAGTGTCTGTTTTCATTGCACTCTTTGTCGAGATTTTGCTTTATAGATACACTACTTTTTCTGAGCTCAGCCAAGTGTAAAACGTTTGTTGCGATATTTTGAGATTTATTCAAATTTTCTATGCTTTCCATTCAGGTTGTTTTTTATGCACAAACTGAAAATGCACATAAAAACAGGTGGATGTGTAAAACTTTTTTGCTATAACTTCAACAACTGCTCCTCCTCCACCGCCTCCTCTGCTGCAAGGCGTCCCCAGGGTTTGGTGCTTGGTCCTCTCCTGTTCATCCCCTACATGCTCCTCCTACTAGCATTATACGCTATCATGATCTCCACTTTCCACTGCTACGCTGATGACATCCAGCTCTACATCTCCACTCACAAATCTATCACCACTGCAACAACTTCTTCCACTCTGACCAATTGTCTTGCTGAAATTAAATTATGGATTCAATTCAATTTTAATAGTTATCTCATTGCACTTTTTCCTACAGAGCAGGTCTAGACCTGCATTTTTGGTAATATTAATTACAGACACCCAACAAATCCCACCATGAGCAAGCATTTATGACAGTGGCAAGTCAGATAATCAGACATGCCATCTGTCCTCAAACTTAACTGTGATAAATCAGATCTTTCTCTGACTATCATCTGTCCCAAATCCTCACTCCAGAAAACCACATAATAGTACTTTTATGGCATCATCCAAAAACATAGCTCCAGTATATCCAGAACCCTCTGTGCCCAAGCTCACTCCCAAGCTTTTCTGATACCACCCTTTGGGTTCTTGATCCATGCTGTCTCTCATCACATCCAGAATTGACTACTGCACCAAACCACATAATCCAGGTTTTTATACTCCCACATCATCCGGCTCTCTGTCCTAAATGTACATCCAGAACTGGGGCGACACTGCTAACCTGGAATCCTCCTCCACAATCTAACTCCTAATCCTCTCCTTTTCAGAACTGCTGTTAATGTGTGAATAAATAATGTTATATAATTTTAGAGTTTGGATACACACAATATAGCCACTAATAATATAAACCATTACTTGATAAACCTTTGATGCACAAAATAATTTATTACTATATAAAGTATTTTTGGTATTTTTAAGAGAGCAAGGTTGTTCTAGTAAAATCATTTGGCTCTTAATCCTGTTGAATTCTTCATCCTAACCCTTTGTTTACCATTATAGTCTCTATCCGATCGCAGGCCTTGCCATCTTTCTCAGTTTTTCTCGGTTCCTTGTTCCAACCATCTGCTGAAGTCCAGCTTTCGCCCATCGGTAGTTTACATGGTGCAATTGGCCTAAAGTAGAGAGGGTAGGACAGTGAGAGCTCGTACTTCTGAGCATCAGGAGTGTTTAGTTCCTTCCATTCCTGGGACGTTTCTCTGTTTCATCTTTTCCTTCTTGAGGTCCGGACCCACACCCTGTTCTGTATCAATTTGCTTATTGGTTCTTCCAGAGTATATACAACACCTTGTTGTAGTAGCCATTTAAGCTGTACATATCCACACCAGTGTGACTCACTTTCACACTCTTGCAAATGCCTCTGAAGTCAAACGAAATGAGGTTAGTCTTGTAATAATAATAATATTAATTCATGCAGAGTAATTTTAAAAAAATCTTGTGAAAATAAAAGGTAACTGCCCATGGAAAGCAGTAACTTGACAAATTATAAATTCCTTGGGATTTTTAACAATAACATCTAATTTAGTAGTGCAAGATAAAAGAAATACAAACTGTTTACTGGCGGCAGAATTGGTGAATGGTCTGATATGGTTTAGGTTAGATGGTACGCTCCTGAGTCTTTTTCGCTGGTTCTGTCTGGGCTGTTTCTGCATGTTAAAAGGGCGTTTTTCTCATGCCTCTGTCGCTTGCTCATGGTGGGAATTGTCAGGGTAATATAAAGAGGAGTACGTGCCCAGACCTGCAGACAGGGGATGTGAAGTGCAAATGTGAGATAAATTCTGTTGTGAATTGGCGCTTATATAAATAAAATTAGAAATTGAATAAGAAGAAGCCTGACTTCTCTGCACACTGGTCTGATTGTAAACACTGCCTCCTTCTCCTAGTTTCTGAACCGGGCCTCTGGAGCAGATAAGAAAAAACGTTGCCAGAGGATCTCAAAATTGGTATAAGCAGGCTGGGTAATATGGAAAACTGGTGAGGTTGGGGAAGATTACGTCAGTGTGAGGCCACGCGAAGAGCCTTGAAAGTAAATCAATACAGATCTTAAAATCAACCCAAAAACAGGTGTGGAGCTAAAAGGGTAAAGAGAGGCTAAAGAAATAGGCTGGTTCTGCCTGAAGCCTGGGTAGCTGGTTCTAGTACAGTTCCTGAGCTCACCTATGCATTTTTGGTCATCTCTCTATAAAATGGATTATATAAAAACATAGATAGTTGAGGAATGTGTATACAAATATATAAGTAGAATTTTCACACATAGGGGAGTGAGCCGGCAAGAAAGTAACACATTTTCTCCAAGCCCATACAAGTCTGATTTTGCCTAGAATGAATCAGCACGTACAGCACAACACTTCTAATACATAACCACGGAAATCCTGTCGATACTGTACTTGAACGTTGAACCAGTATAGTATCTTTTTTAGCATGAGCTAGAGATTGCTTTAGTGGATTTTTCCAGAACACAACAATTGGAAATTTGGTGCATGAGATAACAAAACTATACCATCTCTCTCTTCTCACAGCTTAAGTCCCGTAACGTAAATCATTAAATTTAAGGTGAAGACTCTGGTTTAAAGTTAGGAGTAGAGTCTCACAGAGTGGTAGAAACACGTGTGTGTGTGTGTGTGTGTGTGTGTGTGCGTGCGTGCGTGCGTGTGTATTAATGTGTGTGTGTGTGTGTGTGTTACCTCTGCCTTATCAAAGGTTGCCCCATAGTCAAACAGCTTGATGCATCTGCCTTGTTCATTCGACCAACCATCCTGCCGGAACATGGTCGGAGTGGACGATTTTTTGAACACAATCGTTTTCAATTTGCATTTTCAGCACTATACACACAGAGGTCCAAAATTATGATTAGATAGGAATTATGGAATTAAATATATATAAAATATTTTTTATATGCAAATATTTTTGCCTAATATGGGTCCAAGATGGGCTACTATGTCAGTGGTTCTAAAACTTTGGACTTTCTGGAAGCTGTCGCCATGACCTCTCCTGCAACAGCAGCTCTCCAAATGACTACACAGTTGAATCAGCCTCCTCTCTTGGAACAGTTTCATAATAAACTGAACATTGTAACCTTCTATGAAGGAGGAGTTATTATATGACTGTTGTATTAGACTGCATTAGTTTGGTGTAGTTAGGTGTAGCCAATTAACTGCAGCTGAGTGAAGGCATGTACTTCAACCTAGTTTGTTATGTTCGGAGGTGGAGAGAAACTTTAAAGGGGCTCATTTAAATTTGGAAGATCTTACAAGAGGATAGTTCTGCAAAAGAATGACAAATCTCCAGCAGCAGAGGTGGGAGATAACTCTATCTCTCAGTCAACCTGAAAAACACTGGATCCTACATTTCTAGCAATGCAAATCGCAGTGTTTTAAGTAAGATGACAACATCATAAAGCATCTTCGTGAAGCTCCTCCAGAGCCACAGAGAACATTATACAGCAACAACTGAGCTCATGTGTAAAATCATGTAAGTGCCCCTTTAATGGCACTACATATGACTTCCCTCGTCTCGAAGTCAATGGGTTTTTTGAATGGGTTTTTGGTTAGATGCCTGAAATAAGGTCTGTGGTTAACACAAGCTGACGTTGAAGTCATGCAACCATGGTGTAGTTTGTTTATAGTCTAACGTTAGCTTTTTACTTAAGGTGATTGCATTTATGCTTCAAAAATCATAAAAGTGGTGGTTCATTTGTGAAGATTAACTTGCTGAACAAAACGTGTGTCATAAACTTTTGGTTTTTTGTTTCATCTGGTTCCCAGGCTAGACTTTGGTGACTCAGGCTGAGAAACTGTTCATGGCTGAAAGATCCATTATTATTCATTCCCTCTTTACCTGCAGGAACGACCGCTTAGAGCTTAAAACAAAGCAGACAAGTTCAAAAACATAAAATTAACATATATTGTATTTGATGTGTAAACAGTGAATGTGTGCAGTTTGAGGGTGGAGATGTTTGACTGTAATAAAACGTAATGAGTCAACATTGATCTGGAATAACGTCATGTAACCTGATGTGTACCCAGTGTCGCTCTCAAGTTTCTGATATTTACACATTATCACAATGTCACTGTCTAGATTCTCATAATGTGACTCTGTTTGGTAACTTTGACATTCTTCATGTTGTCTTGTTGTTCAGTCATTTGACTGACGCCAAGTAAAGTAGCCCCATCAGAGCTTCAAACCCACCCAATGGTCATAAAAGTAGCCCAATTTTTTATGTCCATTTAGGAGAGGGTTTTATTGTCCATCCGGCATTAATATATACAGTACTGATACTTGTTTTTTAAAGCCTGTACTTAAAGTAAACACATTTACTTAAACACTGAATATTAAATCACAAAGTAATATTTTTTAATTTTTTAATTTTATTTTTAAAAAAGTGAATAATCATGCCAAAACCTTTTTTCATTATACTTTATTTTGATATCCCGACATCGTCGAAAAGCTCCCCGGACTTGTGGCTGCACTCCCGACGACTATCACGAAAATCATAGTCCATATCGGCACCAATGACACCGCCCGTCAGCAATCGGAGCTGACGAAAGCAGACTTCATCCAGCTCTTTGACCTGCTCAACAGCACAGGAAAGCATGCTTTCATTTCGGGTCCAATTCCTACACTGGGCCGTGGACTTGGCCCTTTTAACAGGATCCTCAGCCTTCATACCTGGCTCCAGTCTGTCTGCAGCACCCATGACGTGACAGTGAGCTCCTGTAACAAAAGAGTTTTCCCTCTGGGATCAATAAAGTATTTCTGATTCTGATGACGTTGGTTTTATTCAAAATTTTAACTTATTCTGGGATCGTTCTTCCTTGTTTGCGCAAGATGGTCTTCACCCAAACAAGTCAGGTACTCGCATGCTGGCGGCTAACTTGCAGCACGCTCTGCTGTCCTCCTCACGTAGTTGACTATTTACATCACCTGTTTCACCACAGCACTGAGACTTATCTGTCCAATAGGAAATTCTGTGTCAGCATTAATAACTTGATGTCATCCTTTTCCCATATCAAGTACAGTGTGCCTCGAGGTTCAATTCTGGGACCAATACTGTTCTCCTTTTACATGCTTCCCTTGGGTGATGTCATCCGCAGACATGGTATTTCTTTTCATTGTTATGCGGATGACACTCAGTTGTACCTCCCTGTCAAGCCCACTGACCTTAGTATGCTGAGTTCTCTGCAGGACTGCCTGTCTGACATAAACAATTGGATGTCGATACATTTTCTTCAGCTCAACTCAAATAAAACTGAAATCCTTGTTATTGGGCCCCAACACATCACTAAACAAATACTGCCATCTACTGGTAACCTGTCACAACATATCAAGCCTGTTGCAAGAAATCTTGGTGTTCTGTTTGATAGCAATTTATGTTTTGAGCAACATATCACTAAGCTTGTTCAATCATGTTTTTATCACCTCAGAAACATTGTAAAAATCCAATCTATTTTAAATCTTAGTGATGCAGAAACTGTTGTACATGCTCCTCATGCCTCGATTATTGTAACAGCCTGTTCACTTGTCTTAATCAAAAATCTTTGAAACGACTGCAGACTGTACAAAACTCAGCTGCTAGGCTGTTAACCAGGACCAAGAGGTACGATCACATTACACCTGTTTTAGCCTCTTTACTTTGGCTCCCTGTTTGTTTTAGGATTGATTTTAGGATCTTTTTGATTACTTTTAAGGCTCTTCATGGCCTGGCTCCAGACTATATTTTAGACCTTGTAATCCCTTATAAACCGTCACGTAGTTTGAGCTCTTCGGGCAGGGGTCTTCTGTCTGTTCCTGAGTCCAGAATGAAAACTAAGGGGGACAGAGATTTTGCTATCAGGGCCCCGAGGCTCTGGAACAACTTGCCCGAACAAATTAGGTTGTCTGAGTCAGTGTCTTCGTTTAAGTCTCTTCTCAAAACACATTTTTATTGGAAAGCATATCCTGATTTTACCTGAGCTGTCTGTTTATTTTATAGCTTTTGTGTATTTTATTTCTTTATATTTCATCATTCACTGTGGTATTTGATTTCTCTTGTTGTGAAGCACTTTGTTTTGATAAGTGCTCTATAAATAAAGTTTTATTATTATCATTATCATTATTATTATTATTATGATATCATAATTTTAAATAAAACATACAAAATAAGGTGGAATCTACATAGGCAGAATATACCCTTTGACACATAACGAGCAAACGATGTGGGCTTTGTAGATAATTGGCAGAGATGGCATTCATCCCACTTTGGATAAAGCAGCTCTCATATCTAGAAATCTAGAGTTTATTAGTGGACCTAAACCATGACAACTTGAGATTGAGACCAGGACAACTTGAGACAACTTGAGATTGAGACCAGGAGGCAGAGTTGCAGTCCTACATGCTTCTCAGAGAAGCAGCCTACTACTCATCATTAATACAGGAAAATAAGAACAACCCCAGGTTTCTTTTCAGCACTGTAGCCAGGCTGATAGAGAGTCACAGCTCTATTGAGCCATGTATTCCTATAACCCTCAGTAGTAACAACTTCATGAGCTTGTTTAATGATAAAATTGGAATTATTAGAGACAAAATTCATCAAGTCCTGCCCTCAATCGGTACCGATTTGTCTTCAAACACAGGAACCTTAGAAACAGCTGTCAGTTGTGATAGATAGATATAATTGGGTATCATCCACATAACAATGAAATGGAGTGTTTCTTAATAATATTGTCTAAGGTGAATAGAATTGGTCCAAGCACAGAAACTTGTGGAACAACTGCTACTAATACAATTATAATTAGACTTAATAAGGTCTCTCTTTCTCCCTCTCTCTCTCTCTTAAACTCAAACAGATGTTAACATTGCCAAAGCATGTGTAAAATAAAAACATACATAAACAGAAGAATTGTCATATTCAAATATATACAGATAAGTGAGATAGGATGATAGAGAGTGTGTGTGTAGGTCATTCACTGTCCCTCAGGTTGTGGCTTGTTGATATATATTGGGCAGCAGGATCTGCCCTGCCTCCTTCTCCTAGGAGTATTTTTAATTTTGAGTGCTCTTTGAAATCTGAGTTTACAGAGTTGAACTTGTTAAAGTAAACGTTCCTTTTTTCATCAAAAATTGTACATTGTAGGAATAAGTGCATCTCTGTCTCAACAGTGACCACATATTCTGTTTTCTTTTGGCTGCCAGGATTTTTTGTGTCTTCCTGTTTCGATTGCCAGTCTGTGGTCACTGAGTCTGTACTTGGTCAGGATCTGTCTCTGCTTTCTGTCTGACAGCAGAGAGATATTATGCCAGTTCATCATCTCTTTTTTTAGGGCCAGATTCTGATCTACTTTGGCTTTTAGTTTCTTCTTTCCAATGTTCCAAATAGGTTTCTTTACATTGTGTTATAATTTGGTTTACTCTGATTGGTGTTTGGAAAGCAGTGCTGTTGTGAGACTGGTCAGAGTGTGTGTGAGGGGGGGCAGTTAGTCTCACCACCAGCTGACATAGGGGACTCTTTTCTGGTCTCTCACTCTCTCTCTCTCTCTCTCTCTCTCTCTTTCTTTCTGACCCACTGCGAGTCTGCGTTGCAATGAATAGAATAATGGACTATTAGGCAACATTAGGGGGTGGTGCAGCCCCCTCAGCACCTCTACTTCCATGGTTACTGAGCTTATTTAAGGTTACATAAGTGGGGGTTTTTTCAGCAAGAAAAAGTCAGTAGTTAGTCAGTAGTTATAACTCAACGTAATAAAAATGTATATAACAACAAGTAAAATAATCCACCCTTAAGTTGTGTTGGATGATAAGCTGCTGCTGTATTGAGTCTTGTTCACTCCATCAGATGCCCTTAAACTCACCCTGGACACAAACACAGCACACAGAGAGCTCAAACTTTCTGACAACAAAAGAAAGGTTACACGGGTGAAAAAGGAGCAGCCATATTCTGATCATACATACAGGACGGATGTACAGTGTGAACTTCTGCTGAATACAAACAGAAATGATTCAAGATTTTGCTGAAGCAGAACTTTTTTATTGCAGTAAATTTAGAAACAGAGGTTTAGAAGATATATAGTGATCCAACTGCAACAGTTGATCAGGTCTTCATGTCGAAGCTGAATGAAAGCATGAACATCAGAGGATGACGTCATATCTTCTTGGCACACACAAAGGGTATCTCCTCCGAGCACTTAAGTTCACTCCATTTGCTCATGACTGCAAGGAAATAACAGAATTCATCACATTTCCCTCCTCTGGTAAAATTAATATCAGAATCAGTAGTCAGCAGTTTGTCAGAAGTCTAAGAGTTTCCAGCCATGCTAGCGGCTCTATGAGGCTGTACTTATGCACAGCGGTCCTTACATCAACATGCTAACATGCTGACAATAGCCAGGTTTGCATCATAAAGAAAATGCAAAGTAATAAATGTTTCCATACAGTACCAAAGCTCAAATGATGGAAAACCATGTGGAAAACATGATGGAAACATGACATTTCTGTTAGTTTCATGTGTTAATGTGAGGAAGGTTACAGCCTTCTTATCGCTCCACACAGATCTGATGTTTTCAGCTCTTCACTGGAAGTTCAAGTGTCTGTTTTCATTGCACTTTGTTGCATTTTGCTTTTATAGATACTCTACCTTTTCCAGCTCAGCCAAGCATAAAAACTTTTTTTGCAATATTTCGAGATTTTTTTTAATTTTCTGCGTTTCCATTTATTTTTATGGAAATCCACCTAATGTCAATGCTAAAATATTTATGTGAAGCAGGTATAATGTTTTCCATGCCCAATTGTTGCTCCCTCGTTCCCTATAGTCTTGTTTTCTTTCACTGTACCTACATTTAAGTACCAGTGGAAACGTATTCCATTTGTACCTGATTCACACAACAAAATTACCCTGTAAATCGCGGGCTGCCCTCTTCAAAGTCACCAATGACTTCCTCTACTCGGACACTGGTAACCTCAATATTCTCATCCTCCTCGACCTCACTGCAGCTTTCAACACAATCAACCTCACCATTCTTCTCTCCCGCCTTGAAATCTTTTAAAGAAAACATGTTCTGAAATGCAAAAACAAACAGCTTTTCCATTAAAAAGGGTTTATATACTTAAGTTTCAGAACTACAAGTTTTAACCTGACTACAGCTCAGGCGTAACGTGAGTTTACTCTCTTCTTTGTGGCATTTGTAGGAGGCAGAAACGAGTAGACAGGAACTGCGACTATCATAATAAATAACATGAATGAAGCTCAGGCTTTCACAAGTTGACTGCAGCATTTTATTTTCTGTGGTTAATATCTTGAACAAAACCTAGCAAACTTAGGGACATCATAACTAGCCACCATATTGATTTACGTAACTAGCCATTACATATAGCCATAATTAACGTAGCCTACATTCTTTACTAGCTTTCATACACCTTGTGTCGGGTCGGCTCTGTGGACTGGATGCAGAGACTGTAACGTTAGCAGAGACATCGTGCTGTAGTTCAGTTTTACAACAGACACACTGTACAGAGTTTTCGTGGACTCTTTCTGTCGCTTTCTCTGGCCTGTCTCTTCTCCACACTATTTTCTCTCTCTTCCTCCTCTCTGATGACACCATAGACTGTATCACACACGCGTCAGCGTGTTGTGCGACTATAATAATCATCCATGCAAAACTCAGTGCGCTGTTTGTAATTATATGTATTAAACGAAGCTTTGATGCAAATAATTTGCATCGATGATTTTTAGTAATCGAGTTACTCGGGTTACTAGAGGAATCGTTTAAGCCCTACTTGAATCCCTCCTTAACATCACCGATACTACCCTCTCCTGGCTAAGGTCATATCTCACATACAGATAATCAACATCAACAACAGTTCATCCACATCAACAACTGCACGTCCTCCACCACTTCTCTGTCGCAAGGCGTCCCCCAGGGTTCGGTGCTTAGTCCTCTCCTATACATCCCCTACATGCTCCCCCTTACTAGCATTATACGCCATCATGATCTCCACTTCCACTGCTACGCCGATGACATTCAGCACTACATCTCCACTAAATCCATCACCACTGCAACAACTCCTTCCACTCTGACCAACTGTCTTGCTGAAATTAAATCATGGATCAGGGAGGAGTTATTGCAGGACTGTTGTATTAGACTGCATTAGTTTGGTGTAGTTAGGTGTAGCTAATAAACTGGCAGCTGAGTGAAGGCATGCACTTCAACCTGTTTGTTATGTTCGGAGGTGGAGAGAACTTTAAAGGGGCCATTTAAATTTGGAAGATTCACAAGAGATAGTTCTTAAAAAAGAATGGACACATTTTGTGCAGCAGAGGTGGAGATATCCTGTCTTTCAGTCCCCGGAGTCAAACTCCAAAAACACTGGATCCTACATTTCCCATAATGCAACGCAGTAGTGTTTTTCATAAGATGACAACATCATAAAGCATCTTCGTGAAGCTCCTCCAGAGCCGCAGAGAACATTATACAGCAACAACTGAGCTTCATGTGTAAAATCATGTAAGTGCCCCTTTACACTTACCAATAATAAGACAAATTTAATTAAATACAAGCCAAAAACATGCCAAATAAACTAAAGAGTGGATATAATTTTGAGGTTTGAGACGCTTTAAATGAGAGTAAATCAACAAAGTGAAAAGTCAAAGTTGTGATGATGTACAATAATAGCCTAAATTACTCCAACTTGGGGTAAGTTAACAGATGTAAAATGTTATGTTGGACCAACTCAAAACTCAAGAAAATAGGTTACATTTTCTAATAGCTTTTTGTAATGAAGCTTGTTGAATTTTGAGTTTTCTTAACTTTATTATTTTTTACAGTGCAGCCCGCAAGTATTTTTTGTTGGTTTATTATTAATACGTGAATGAGAGTGTTTAATCATGTGTTTGGGTTTAGGTTTCTCACCAGCTGCAGAGCCCTGGATGTAGAGCAGGACCAGGATCAGAACAGCAGCAGCAGATTTCATGGCTCAGGACGTCCTGTCGATCGAATATAATCTGGAAACATCAACAAAGTTCACTGTGACACATGATGTTTCATGTTACAGCTGGATTCCCCTTGGTTTGAATCTCTTGGATAAAATACTGAATTGTTTCATTACAACTTTAAGAGTAAATTGATTGGACCGCTGTTGTGGTTACAGTCCATGAGAGAAGAGAAGATTTCTGACATGGATGTGTGTATTTACAGTGGTGGGGAGTTACTAACTCAAGTACTGTAATTACTGTACTGTACAGTTCTTGGTTTTTGTCAGATATGACAAAGATAACTCGGTAACCATTCACATTTGAGAAGCTGAAATCAGAGATTTTTTTATTGAAAAATCTAAAAATTGATTATCAAAATAGCTACACAGTCATTTTCTGTCAATGACTAATCATTTCAGCTCTAATATGTTCACATTGTATCATTTCACTAATTTCTGTTCTGCAAATTAATGATTCGATTTTTAGGTTCGATTTTTCAAGACTGTCTTAATACAGTACTAAAAATAAAAAATATGTTCTGCACACTGTAGCTCCCATGAGAGCAATTTATTGGCACATCAGCAAGTGATGTTTCGAGCTAATGCTCTTCTTCAAACTAAGTAATACAATACTCACATGTGAGCGTTAGAGGTCACAGAAGAGATCCCTGATGTCTTGTTGCCCAAAGTGTAACAAAAGCTAATATGAGTCTTCAGCTGTGGCAGTTAGGCAAATCAAGGGGGCATCTTCCAAAGTTACAGTCTTTCTAGTTCAGAATTCACTGGTTTTGTTACTGTGGCTCAACAAGGAGACAGAGGGAGGGAATTTCACACCAACATGGCTGTAACTTTGAAAGATGCCCACTTGTTTTATCTAAATCTGTCTAATTCAGACCGCTGAAGCTTCAAATGATCTTTACGCACAGAATGAGGACTGTGGGTTTTGTCCTCCATCATAGGAATTTCTTTAAAAAGGGAATTCTTTACAGCCAGAATGATTACAGCAACCTTTAACTCTTATTATTTAATGAATTGTGAAATGAATAGTATTGTATTCATTTCTGTGTCTTAACTAAGGTTTCTACCCCAAAGGTGTCAATTCAGAGCATTCTTCTGTTCTGTTAAAATAATCAGCATAGGACTCACCTCAGATGTGTCGAGTCGCTCCTCTTCTGTCTGGTGTCTGGCGACTGTACCACACTTTTAAACTCACTTGGCACAAATAATCTGTATAATGAGCAAACACGAGGTGTGGTTATCAGCCATGCCAAGAGAGAGAGAGAGTGTGTGTGTGTGTGTGTGTGTGTGTGTGTGTGTGTGTTACCATCCATCCTGAATATGTGACAGTGGTTCATAATGCTAAAAAATAATAGTTTAAGAGTGTAAGGTTAAAGTATTTCTGTTAAAGTGAAATCAAAAGTTCATTCTTGACCTTGAAAACATTAGTTGACTAAACAATCTCACCACACGGTCCATTTAGTACCTATTCTGGAGCTTTCAGTCAGATCACACAATTTTCCTCAGCAGATGAGTTCAAATTCACAATTTCGAGCACTTTAAGGACATTCCAGTCCATCTTACATTTTTAGTCGACATGGACAAAATTTGAACGTCTGCAGTACTTTAAAGCTGCACTAAGCAATATTTTTATCTTAAGAATGGATCAAATAACTGCATGTAATACGAAGGGTGTCTCTCGTAGTGATGACCTCATAGAGAGCAACTTTACAGAGAGCTCTTTAGCATTTAGCTCCCAGCATTGGTTGGTCTGACTATATCTTTAGCATGGATCAAACAAACAGGACTTTCATCCAGCAGACCAGGGTCAACACTGACTTATTTCAAGTTTTAAGTTTAATAACGTTACGTAGCGGACTAACGTGACGTGAGTTATTATTTAGTAGTTAGTACTTATTTTAACCCAAACCACAGGCTTTTCCTAAACCTAACCAAGTAGTGTGACCGTTTACAACATTATTTGTGTGTTTAACGTTATGTGATTTACATAACATACTTAAGCGGTACGCCTGTCGCTGGTACTTTCCAACGGTCATATATGTCGTTTTAGGGAATGATCGAATATGTAGTTTTGGGAGTTATTGCCAATCGATCTATTCTATCGTTTAGGTATGAGGATGTGTTGTTTAAATAGGATTTAAAAAAGTGAGGCTGTGGGATTGTGAATTCATCCTGAGATGACAGCAGAGAACACCTCTGCTAAGAAGGACGCCAGCCCCTACGCTGCAGCAGTTCCCCGCAAGAATCATCCCAGGGACAGCTGATGAACCCGGGCGTGGTCTCCACGACTACCACTCTGCACCTTCTCTCATTCCTCCAACTACGCTGATAGGTATGAGGATGTGTTGTTTAAATAGGATTTAAAAGAGTAAAATAAACTAAAATAGAATAAAACATAAAACAGGAGAATAAAAAATACAGCGCAGTGCAAGATATGAATAAAGGCAAACAGAAAAGTCTTCAGCCCTAAAAGAACTGACAGTTGGAGCAGTTACCTTGATAGTTCATCCGGACGCAGGCCTTGTCATCTTTAGGTTGCTTTAGCCTGTTCAATTTTGTCACTAGCCTATGTAAAGCTCAGCCTTGCCTTGTCATTGCTCAAGTTCATGAGCGTTACACTTTTTAAAATGGTGTTGGTTCCAGCCAGAAAAACTTTTCTTCTTTTCATCATTTTGATAATATTTCCCATTTTGGCAACACCAAGTAAATAATGCCAGATCAAAGCGTGTCTGAGATGTATCATTGACATCTGATGACATCAGCACCAGACGATCGAGTCATTTGCTTTGTGGTCAATGTTCAGAACCAAAGGCCTGTATCATCATGATGCAGGTTAGTGTGATAAATGGGGACTTACTTTAAGTAAGTTTACTGTAAAGTGCTGACTAGTAAAGATTTGCAATAGATTATGTTTCTTGATTTAGTTCATGTTGCATAATACCAAACAACTTTCCAAATAATCAGACTTATCACAAACCAGGTTTTTGGGGCACTGGGACCAGTTGCTTGGTTGCATGGTTGACAGAATCCAGCCTTGTTCACAAATGGATTTTCCAGTTTTCTTTGACTAGAAAAGAAGATTAATGTTATGTAATCTAAACATATTTCTGACAAATACATGTTCATTCATTCTGTCTCTGAACAGAAACTGTAGCTACTGCTTTTGATGTATTTCTAGGGTTTTGAGGTTTTACACAGGAACAACCTGTCACTCATCTACTGTGTCTGTTCTCAGTTACGCTTGCACTGCTCCTGATGAAAACTGAGCTGCTGCAGCAAATACAGGACAGATGTGACAGGCGTGGAACTTCTGCTGAATACAAACAGAAATGATTCTGAATTTGCTGAAGCAGAACTTTTTCATTGCAGTAAATTTAGAAGCAGAGGTTTAGAAGATATACAGCGATCCAACTGCAACAGTTGATCCAGGTCTTCATGTCGAAGCTGAATGAAAGCAATGAACATCAGAAGATGA
The DNA here is from genome assembly GCF_020085105.1 of Siniperca chuatsi. Lineage (NCBI taxonomy): Eukaryota > Metazoa > Chordata > Actinopteri > Centrarchiformes > Sinipercidae > Siniperca > Siniperca chuatsi. The sequence goes on from NC_058057.1 coordinate 27,631,919, forward strand.
CGTCATATATACTTGGAACACACAAAGGGTATCTCCTCCGAGCACTCAGTTCCTCCAATGTCCCCAGACTGCAAAAGAAATAGCTAATTATAACACATTTCCCTCCTCTGGTAAAATAAATATCAGAACCAGCAGTCCGCAGTTTGTCAGAAGACCACTAGGTTTCCAGCCACGCCTTGCGGCTCTGTGAGGCTGTACTTATACACAGCAATGATCCTTAGACCTAAATACTAACATATCAACATGCTAGCATGCTGACAGAGCCTTAGTTTTTCGGTTCTGGTTCAACCATTTGCTGAAGACCAGCTTTATTCCATCGGTGAAGCCATATGTGGCGCTGGCCTGAAGAAGAGTGAGTAGATAGTGAGGGCTCGTACTTTATATCAGAGTGTTTGTTCCTTCCATTCTCAGATGTTTCTCTGTTTACCTTTTCCTTCTTGAGTCCGATCCACACCTGTTTCATCACTTGCTTGCTGGTTCTCCAGAGCAGACACAACACCTCGTTGTAGCCATTTAAGGTGTGCATCGACACCAGGTGACCACCTTCAGACTTACAACGTTCCTGAAGTCAAAAGAAATGAGTTAGTCTTGTAATAATAATAATAATATTAATCTTTATAGAGCACTTTAAAAAACATTTGTTGTAAACCGCTTCACGGAAAGCAGCAAATCGACAAATTATAAAGTCCTTAGATTTTTAATAATAAAACCAATTCTATTAGTGTAAGATAAAAGAAATAAAAACACTGTGTTTACTCAAGTAGAATCAGAATAAGCTCTGTTACGGTCGAGGTTAGATGGCCGCCCTCCCTGAGTCTGGTTCTGTTCAAGGTTTCTGCATGTTAAAAGGGCGTTTCTCCTTGCCTCTGTCGCCAAGTGCTTGCTCATGGTGGGAATTGTTGTGTAATATAGAGTACGGTCTAGACTTGCTGTATAGGACAAGTGCAATGAGATAAACTCTGTTATGAATTGGCGCTATATAAATAAAATTGAATTGAATAAGAAGAGCCTGATTTCCTCACACAGGTCTGAGTGTAAACACTCTGCCTCTTCTAGTTTTAAGCCGGGCCTTTGGAGCAGATAAGAAAAAACGTTGCCAGAGGATCTGAAATTACACACAGGTTCGTATGGAAAGAGGTCAGAAATATTGCAAGGTGTGAGGCCATGAAGAGCCTTTAAAGTAATCAATAAGATCTTAAAATCAATCCTAAAACAAAGTGGGAGCCAGTGTAAAGAGGCTAAAACAGGCTGGTTCTGCTCTGAAGCCTGATAGCTGGGTTCTGTACAGTCTGAGCTCAATCTATGCATTTTTGGTTACCCTCTATAAAACGGATTAAATAAACATAGATACAGAATGTATACAAATATATAAGTAGAATTACAATATAGGGGAGAGCCGGTACGAAAGTAACACAGCGATTTTCTCCAAGCCCATACAAGTCTGATTTTGCCTAAATGAATCAGCACGTACAGCACGCAACACTTACCATAACCATGGAAAATCCTGTGGATACTGTCGCAGACGTTGAACCGAAAAGTATAGTATCTTTTAGCCGCAGGTTAAGAGATGGCTTTAGTGGATTTTTCCAGAACACAACAATTGGAAATTTGGTGTGCAGATAACAAAACTATACCATCTCTCTCTTCTCACAGCTTAAGTCACATACAGCAAGAAACATACCAAGTAAACAGAACTTAGGACACAAAGGCAGATTATAATTAATAATATGAGAAATATAGAATGTTGTTCATATGTGCGTACATGCGTTTCTCCATTAAGTCAGTTTTTTGTTTGATTTTTTGATTTTGTTTTCTCTGTTTGACACAGATTCAAAACGGAATACATACAATAGTAAAAAAAAAAATTACATACAAGATATAACGTGTTAATTTGTGAGCTTTAGAGGTGCTATTAGGTGGATTTTGTTACTTTTGGACAGAGCCAGGCTAGCTGTTTCCCCCTGTTTCCAGTCTTTATGCTAAGCTAAGCTAACCAGCTCCTGGCTCCAGCTTCATATTTACCGGACAGACATGATAGTGGCATCGATCTCAACATCTAATTCTGGGCAAGAGAGCAAAGAAGTGTATTTTCCAAAATTTCAAACTATTCCCTTAACAAAATTTTAACCTGCAATTGACAGAAAAAGTGAAATGCAGGAGACCAAGTTCTGCCTGTAGCTGACCAGAAGAGGCAAATTTCTGATGTAAAAATAACAAGTAACTGCACAGGATAATGCTACATTTACTGTGTGTGTGTGTGTGTGTGTGTGTGTGTGTGTGTGTGTGTGTGAATGTGTGTGTGTACTTGTATGACGCATGTTGTGGGGACATAAATATATGACGTAAATATATTTACACAGTCACATTGTGGGGACTCTCTTTCCTTTTGGGGACAAAACACAAGTCCCCATAACGGAAATCATTAATTTTAAGGTGAAGACTTGGTTTAAAGTTAGGGTAAGTCTCTAAGTGGTGGAAACACGTGTGTGTGTGTGTTTGTGTGTGTGTGTGCGTGTATGTCTGTGTGTGTCACCTCTGCCTTATCAAAGGTTGCCCCATAGTCAAACAGCTTGATGCATCTGCCTTTGTTCATTTGAGACCAACCATCCTCGGAACATGGTCGGAGTGGATGATCTTTTGAACACGATTGTTCAATTGCTTTATCTGTGGAAAAAACAGCACTTTAATATTAAACAGTATTTTCACATCATATATTAATAGAGGTCCAAAATTACAATTAGATAGAATTATGATAGAATTAAATATATATAAAATATTTTTTTATATGCAAATATTTTTGCCCAATATGGGTCCAAGATGGGGCTACCATGTCAGTGGTTCTAAAACTTTGGACTCTCTGGAAGCCATCGTCATGACCCTCCCTGTAACAGCAGCCTCCAAAATGACCACACAGTTGAATCAGCTCCTCTCTTAAACAGTTTCAACACAAACTGAACATTGTAACCTTCATGAAGGGAGGAGTTATTGCAGGACTGTTGTATTAGACTGCATTAGTTTGGTGTAGTTAGGTGTAGCTAATAAACTGGCAGCTGAGTGAAGGCATGCACTTCAACCTGCTTATTATGTTCGGAGGTGGAGAGAACTTTAAAGGGGCCATTTAAAGTTGGAAGATTCACAAGAGATAGTTCTTAAAAAAGAATGGACAAATTTTGTGCAGCAGAGGTGGAGATATCCTGTCTTTCAGTCCCCAGGGTCAAACTCCAAAAACACTGGATCCTACATTTCCCATAATGCAACTCGGCAGTGTTTTTCATAAGATGACAACATCATAAAGCATCTTCGTGAAGCTCCTCCAGAGCCACAGAGAACATTATACAGCAACAACTGAGCTTCATGTGTAAAATCATGTAAGTGCCCCTTTAATGGCACTGATCCAATTGCGACTGCCAACAATACTGTACAACACTTACCAATAATGAGACCAATTTAATTAAATACAAGCCAAAAACATGCCAAATAAACTAAAGACTGGACACAATTTTCAGGTTTGAGATTCTTTAAATGAGAGTAAATCAACAAAGTGAAAAGTCAAAGTTGTGATGATGTACAATAATAGCCTAAATTACTCCAACTTGGGGTAAGTTAACAGATGTAAAATGTTATGTTGGACCAACTCAAAACTCAAGAAAATAGGTTACATTTTCTAATATCTTTTTGTAATGAAGTTTGTTGAATTTTGAGTTTTCTTAACTTTATTGTTTTTTTACAGTGCAGCCTGCAAGTATTTTTTGTTGGTTTATTATTAATACATGAATGAGAGTGTTTAATCATGTGTTTGAGTTTAGGTTTCTCACTAGCTGCAGAGCCCTGGATGTAGAGCAGGACCAGGATCAGAACAGCAGCAGCAGATTTCATGGCTCAGGACGTCCTGTCGATCGAATATAATCTGGAAACATCAACAAAGTTCACTGTGACACATGATGTTTCATGTTACAGCTGGATTCCCTTTGGTTTGAATGTCTTTGATAAAATACTGAATTGTTTCATTACAACTTTAAGAGATTATCGTAAATTGATTGGACTGCTGTTGTGGTTACAGTCCATGAGAGAAGAGAAGATTTCTGACATGGACGTGTGTATTTACAGTGGTGGGGAGTTACTAACTCAAGTACTGTAATTACTGTACTGTACAGTCCTTAGGTACTTGTACTTTACACAATTCCTTCTTTTATTCAACCATCAGTCCAAAACCCACAGAGATTTAATACTGTCAGATATGACAAAGATAACTCGGAAACTATTCACATTTGAGAAGCTGAAATCAAAATCCTAAAATTTATTATCAAAGTAGCTGCAGAGTCATTTTCTGTCAATGACTAATCATTTCAGCTCTAATATGTTCACATTGTATCATTTCACTAATTTATCTTCTGCAAATTAATGATTCGATTTTTAGGTTTGAATTTTCAAGACTGTCTTAATACAGTACTAAAAATATAAAAAATGGTCTGCACACTGTAGCTCCCATGAGAGCAATTTATTGGCACATCCGCAAGTGACGTTTCGAGCTAATGCTCTTCTTCAGACTAAGTAATACAATACTCACATGTGAGCGTTAGAGGTCACAGAAGAGATCCCTGATGTCTTGTTGCCCAAAGTGTAACGAAAGCTAATATGAGTCTTCAGCTGTGGCAGTTAGGCAAATCAAGGGGGCATCTTCCAAAGTTAGTCTTTCTAGTGCAGAATTCACTGGTTTTGTTACTGTGGCTCAACAAGGAGACAGAGGGAGGGAATTTCACACCAACATGGCTGTAACTTTGAAAGATGCCCACTTGTTTTATCTAAATCTGTCTAATTCAGACCGCTGAAACTTCAAATGATCTTTACGCACAGAATGAGGACTGTGGGTTTTGTCCTCCATCATAGGAATTTCTTTAAGAAGGGAATTATTCACAGCCAGAATGATTACAGCAACCTTTAACTCTTTTATTTTTAAATGATTAGTATTGTATTCATTTATGTGTCTTAACTAAGGTTTCTACCCCAAAGGTGTCAATTCAGAGCATTTTTCTGTTCTGTTAAAATACTCAGCATAGGACTCACCTCAGATGTGTCGAGTCGTTCCTCTTCTGTCTGGTGTCGGGTGATTGTGCCACACTTTTAAACTCACTTTGCATGAATAATCAATATAATGAGCAAACATGAGGTGTGATTATCAGCCATGCCGAGAGAGAGAGAGAGAGTGTGTGGGTGTGTGTCGTGGGTGTGTGTAGGTGTGTGTGTGTTAACATCCTTCCTAAATATGTGACAGTGGTTCATAATGTTAAAAAATAATAGTTTAAGAGTGTAAGGTTAAAGTATTTCAGTTAAAGTGAAATCAAAAGTTCATTCTTGACCTTGAAAACATTAGTTGACTAAACAATCTCACCACACGGTCCATTTAGTTCCTATTCTGGAGCTTTCAGTCGGATCACACGATCTTCCTCAGCAGATGAGTTCAAATTCACAATTTCAAGCACTTTAAGGACATTCTAGTCCATCTCACATTTTTGCTTGACATGTACAAAATTTGAACGTCTGCATTACTTTAAAGCTGCACTAAGCAATATTTTTATCTTAAGAATGGATCAAATAACTGCATGTAATACGAAGGGTGTCTCTCGTAGTGATGACCTCATAGAGAACAACTTTACAGAGAGCTCTTTAGCATTTAGCTCCCAGCTTTGGTTGGTCTGACTATATCTTTAGCATGGATCAAACAAACAGGACTTTCATCCAGGAGACAGGGTTCGTGTCCTGTGTGAAACCAAGTCAACATGATTTATTTCAAGTTTTAAGTTTAATAACGTTACGTAGCTGACTAACGTCACTTGAGTTATTATTTAGTAGTTAGTACTTTAACCCAAACCACGATCTTTTCCTAAACCTAACCAAGTAGTTTTGTTACCTAAACCTAACAAAACTGCGACCGTTTCACAACATTATTTGCGTGTTTAACGTCATGTGACTTACATAACATACTTAAGCGGTACGTCTGTCGCTGGTACTTTCCAATGGTCATATATGTCGTTTTGGGGAATGATCGAATATGTCGTTTTGGGAGTCATTGCCAATTCACCTATTCTGTCATTTAGGTATGAGGATGTGTTGTTTAAATAGGATTTAAAAGAGTAAAATATAAAACAGGAGAATAAAAAATACAGTGCAGTGCAAGATATGAATAAAGGCAAACAGAAAAGTCTTCAGCCCTAAAAGAACTGACAGTTGGAGCAGACCTCCAATTTTCTGGGAATTTGTTCCAGATATGTGGAGTATAAAAACTCAACTCTGCTTCTCCAGGTTCAGTTGATGATCAAACATTTCCTCTATGTGTCATGGGCATTTTCAAAGTCTGGTGAGATGGCATTTAACATTTATGCACCTAAGGAATGGAACAGTTTGCCTGCTGATCTTAGACTTGCTCCAACACTATGTTCTTTTAAAACCAATCTAGACCTTCCTTTTCAGTCGAGCATTTTCTTTAATGAACACATCGTATTTTGCACAGTAACATCCGATCTTTCAAAAAGAAAACATTATAGTATAACAATGCATAAAATATTATAATTTGTAGGATTGCCCTCGAAAGCAAACCTTAGACTTATTTAGACTGTACACCATTTCAAATGGTTTTATTCCCCCCATGGTCTTTTCAAAATTAAGTTGTATTTTAGTGCAACTGCTTGGTCACATGCAGCTTATACCACAACCAAGGATCAGTCTGGTGTTATTCTGCATTTTCCAGAACAAAAAAACCAACAACATGTTTGTCTGTCTATAGAGTGCTGCAGGAATGAGTCCTAAAAACCCGGAAATTAGTTAGCATTTTTAGCACTTCCATGACTTCCCTCGTCTCGAAGTCAATGGGTTTTTTGAATGGGTTTTTGGTTAGATGCCTGAAATAAGGACTGTGGTTCACACAAGCTCACGTTGAAGTCATGCAACCATGGTGTAGTTTGTTTATAGTCTAACATTAGCTTTTTACTTAAGGTGATTGTATTTATGCTTCAAAAATCATAAAAGTGGTGGTTCATTTGTGAAGATTAACTTGCTGAAAAACGTGTAAGTGTCATGAACTTTTGTTTTTTCGTTTCGTCTGGTTCCCAGGCTAGACTTTGGTGACTCAGGCTGAGAAACTGTTCATGGCTGAAAGATCCATTATTATTCATTCCCTCTTTACCTGCAGGAACGACCGCTTAGAGCTTAAAACAAAGCAGACAAGTTCAAAAACATAAAATTAACATATATTGTATTTGATGTGTAAACAGTGAATGTGTGCAGTTTGAGGGTGGAGATGTTTGACTGCAATAAAACGTAATGAGTCAACATTGATCTGGAATAACGTCATGTAACCTGATGTGTACCCAGTGTCGCTCTCAAGTTTCTGATATTTACACATTATCACATTGTCACTGTCTAGATTCTCATAATGTGACTCTGTTTGGTAACTTTGACATTCTTCATGTTGTCTTGTTGTTCAGTTATTTGACTGATGCCAAGTAAAGTAGCCCCATCAGAGCTTCAAACCCACCGAATGGTCATAAAAGTAGCCCAATTTTTTATGTCCATTTAGGAGAGGGTTTTATTGTCCATCCGGCATTAATATATACAGTACTGCGATACTGATACTTGTTTTTTAAAGCCTGTACTTAAAATAAGTACATTTACTTAAGCACTGAATATTAAATCACAAAGTAATATTTTTTAATGGTTTTTGTTTTAAAAAAGTGTATATAATCATGCCAATAACTTTTTTTCATTTTACTTTATTTTGATATCTGTCCACTGCAGTGGACGCCATGCATCAACAGTATAAAAACTGATTCAATTGAACTCAATATAGGTCCAATAAAACATAGGCCTATGTTTACAATGTACAAAAACTTTTACTAAACACCTGTTTAGTAAACACCTGTACTGTGTCGGCGTTTTTGTGTACCTGCCAGAAGCTTCGCTTGAAGCTTCGTCTTAAACCATCATAAACTGACATTTTATCGAATTTTTAAGCCAAGTCTACGCTACACTGTTTTCCTGGCCATTGTTTTACCTATATGTTTTAACTTGGTAAAAGTTTTCAGTCATCGGACATATGGATTTTAAGTGATTTTAAGCTGGCTGCAACTCGACGTGTTTTACCGGACTGCCTCCACTGCTGCTAGCTTAGCTAGGTTTGTTTTTAGCACAGCATCTAGGCTAGCCGGTCACTTTTACTAAGGATTTTAAGCTCTTTAGCACTTTGATGGCCTTTACTGTGGATTTTAAGCTTTGAAGCACTCTCACGGACTAATTGCAAGCCTGGTGGCTGAGTGTGGAGCTTGTCACCTTACTGTCTCAAAGCTGAAGATAAGTATTGCCTGTCTGAAAGCCGAGCTCAGAGAAAAAGACAAGCTCATCCTGGAGTTCTCCACTAGGTTTGACATCCTGGAAAGACTTTCCTCCACTGGAACGCTCCATTTTCCAGTGGTCAGGTCTTCCTCCTCCTCTGCCTGAAAGAGGCCGTGATCAAAGCTCTGGGGTCAAGTCCTGAGACAGCAGAGAACAAGCTCATCGCCGCAGCAGTTCCCAGGCCACAACTATCCCAGGGACAACCGATGGAACTCGGCGGTCTTGATCATCTCTGGATACGCTGATCGTTGGAGATTCCATAGTAAGGAATATCCGCTTCATTAATGCGGTCACACACTGCTTTCCTGGAGCTACGACCCCCGACATCATCGAAAAGCTCCCCGGACTTCTGGCTGCACTCCCGACGACTATCACGAAAATCATAATCCATGTCGGCACCAATGACACCGCCCGTCAGCAATCGGAGCTGACGAAAGCAGACTTCATCCAGCTCTTTGACCTGCTCAACAGCACAGGAAAGCATGCTTTCATTTCGGGTCCAATTCCTACACTGGGCCGTGGAATTGGCCCTTTTAACAGGATCCTCAACCTTCATACCTGGCTCCAGTCTGTCTGCAGCACCCATGACGTGATAGTGAGCTGCTGTAATAAAAGAGTTTCCCCTCTGGGATCAATAAAGTATTTCTGATTCTGATGACGTTGGTTTTATTCAAAATTTTAACTTATTCTAATAAACAATTGGATGTCGATACATCTACTGGTAACCTGTCACAACATATCAAGCCTGTTGCAAGAAATCTTGGTGTTCTGTTTGATAGCAATTTATGTTTTGAGCAACATATCACTAAGCTTGTCCAATCATGTTTTTATCACCTCAGAAACATAGCAAAAATCCGATCTATTTTAAATCTTAGTGATGCAGAAACTGTTGTACATGCTCCTCATGCCTCGATTATTGTAACAGCCTGTTCACTTGTCTTAATCAAAAAACTTTGACACGACTGCAGACTGTACAAGACTCAGCTGGTAGGCTATTAACCAGGACCAAGAGGTACGATCACATTACACCTGTTTTAGCCTCTTTACTTTGGCTCCTTGTTTGTTTTAGGATTGATTTTAGGATCTTGTTGATTACTTTTAAGGCTCTTCATGGCCTGGCTCCAGACTATATTTTAGACTTTGTAATCCCTTATGAACCTTCACGTAGTTTGAGCTCTTCGGGCAGGGGTCTTCTGTCTGTTCCTGAGTCCAGAATGAAAACTAAAGGGGACAGAGCTTTTGCTATCAGGGCCCCGAGGCTCTGGAACAACTTGCCCGAACAAATTAGGTTGTCTGAGTCAGTGTCTTCTTTTAAGTCTCTTCTCAAAACACATTTTTATTGTAAAGCATATCCTGATTTTACCAGAGCTGTCTGTTTATTTTATTGCTTTTGTGTATTTTATTTCTTTATATTTCATCATTCACTGTGGTATTTTATTTCTCTTGTTGTGAAGCACTTTGTTTTGATAAGTGCTATATAAATAAAGTTTTATTATTATCATTATTATTATTATTATAAGAGCAAGTGGTATGAATACACATAAAGCTATTCAAGTGCAAATGATATCATAATTTTAAATAAAACATACAAAATAAGGTGGAATCTACATAGGCAGAAAATACCCTTTGACACATAACGAGCAAACGATGTGGGCTTTGTAGATAATTGGCAGAGACGGCATTCATCCTACTTTGGATAAAGCAGCTCTCATATCTAGAAATCTGGCCGAGTTTATTAGTGGACCGAAACCATGACAACTTGAGATTGAGACCAGAAGGCAGAGTTGCAGTCCTACATGCTTCTCTGCGCTTCCAGAGCAGAGAAGCAGCCTACTACTCATCATTAATAGAGGAAAATAAGAACAACCCAAGGTTTCTTTTCAGCACTGTAGCCAGGCTGACAGAGAGTCACAGCTCTATTGAGCCATGTATTCCTATAGCCCTCAGTAGTAACAACTTCATGAGCTTGTTTAATGATAAAATTGTAATTATTACAGACAAAATTCATCACGTCCTGCCCTCAATCGGTACCGATTTATCTTCAAACAGGAACCTTAGAAACAGCTGTCAGTTGTGATAGATAGATATAATTGGGTATCATCCGCATAACAATGAAAGTTTATGGAGTGTTTCCTAATAATATTGTCTAAGGTGAATAGAACTGGTCCAAGCACAGAACCTTGTGGAACAACTACTACTACCACAATTATTATTAGACTTAATAAGGTCTCTCTTTCTCCCTCTCTCTCTCTCTTAAACTCAAACAGATGTTAACATTGCCAAAGCATTTGTAAAATAAAAACATACATAAACAGAAGAATTGTCATATTCAAATATATACAGATAAGTGAGATAGGATGATAGAGAGTGTGTGTGTAGGTCATTCACTGTCCCTCAGGTTGTGGCTTGTTGATATATATTGGGCAGCAGGATCTGCCCTGCCTCCTTCTCCTAGGAGTATTTTTAATTTTGAGTGCTCTTTGAAATCTGAGTTTACAGAGTTGAACTTGTTAAAGTAAACGTTCCTTTTTTCATCAAAAATTGTACATTGTAGGAAGAAGTGCATCTCTGTCTCAACAGTGACCACATTTTTGGCTGCCAGGATTTTTTGTGTCTTCCTGTTTCGATTGCCAGTCTGTGGTCACTGAGCCTGTACTTGGTCAGGATCTGTCTCTGCTTTCTGTCTCTGACAGCAGAGAGATATTCTGCCAGTTCATCGTCTCTCTTCAGGGCCAGATAACTTTCTGATCTACTTTGGCTTTTAGTTTCTTCTTTATCATGTTCCAAATAGGTTTCTTTACATTGTGTTATAATTTGGTTTACTCTGATTGGTGTTTGGAAAGCAGTGCCGTTGTGAGACTGGTCAGAGTGTGTCTGAGGGGGGGCAGTTAGTCTCACCACCAGCTAACTTAGGGGACTCTTCTCTGGTCTCTCTTTCTTTCAGACCCACTGCGAGTCTGCGTTGCAATGAATAGAATAATGGACTATTAGGCAACATTAGGGGGTGGTGCAGCCCCCTCAGCACCTCTACTTCCATGGTTACTGAGCTTATTTAAGGTTACATAAGTGTTTTTTTTCAGGAAGAAAAAGTCAGTAGTTAGTCAGTAGTTATAACTCAATGTAATAAAAATGTATATAACAACAAGTAAAACAATCCACCCTTAAGTTGTGTTGGATGATAAGCTGCTGCTGTATTGAGTCTTGTTCACTCCATCAGATGCCCATAAACTCACCCTGGACACAAACACAGCACACAGAGCGCTCAAACTGTCTGACAACAAAAGAAAGGTCACACGGGTGAAAAGGGAGCAGCCATATTCTGATCATACACACAGATTTGACCACTGGAAACAGCTGCTGTGCAGAAATGGTCTGACTGGTCGCTCTTACTGGGAAGTCCAGTGGGAAGGACTGGTTCACGTAGCAGTAACTTACAGAGGAATCAGCAGGAAAGGAAAGAGATATGACTGCAGGTTTGGAGGGAATGACAAGTCCTGGAGTCTGAGCTGCTCTGGTTATGGTTACTCTGCCTGGCACAATAACAGAGTAACAGACCTCCCTCTCTCCTCCTCCTCTGTCTCTAACAGAGTAGCAGTGTATGTGGACTGTCCTGCTGGCACTTTGTCCTTCTACAGCATCTCCTCAGACAAACTGATCCACCTCCACACCTTCAACACCACTTTCACTGAACTTCCCTACCCTGGGTTTGGAATCTTACAGTTTGTTTCCTCAGTGTCTCTCTCTCTGTGTTGTCTGTATGAAGGAGAGTCTCCTCCTGTGAAAAGAAACACTGTTGATATTTAGACCCACTAAAGAAAGAATGAGTGTGTAGTCATGTCAGGAGAAAAGCCCTGATGATATAAAATTGCTAGGAAGAATAGTGCAAACCTCAAGAGACATGTCAAGACATCCAATAAAGATGTTGGGAATATATAAAAGCTTCTGGTTAGAAGTTAGACTAATGTGAAACCAACCAATCTAAAGAGTATATACAATATATATACAGTATATGCAATAATCATTTACTATGTTAATTGATTTGATTTTATTGCTTATTGATTTTGAATGTCATTCTAATGCTTTTCTTAGCCTATGTAAAGCTGACTTGCCTTGTATTGCTCGGTTCATGAGGGTTACACTTTTTAAAATGGTGTTGGTTCAGCTGTGAAAAGCTTTTTTTTATTATTTCATTTTCTTGATAGTATTTCCTATTTTGGCTTAATTTCTAAATAAATATGCCAATCAAAACATGTGTCTGAATGTATCATTGACATTCGATGACATCAGACCAGACATCCAGTCAATTGCTTTGTGGTCAATGTTCAGAACCAAAGGCCTGTATCATGATGCAAGGTTAGTGTGTTAAATAGGGAGACTTACTTTAAGTGTTTACTGTAAGTGTCACTAATAAAGATTTGCAATAGATTATGTTTTGATTTGTGTCATGCTGCATATTCCCAAACAACTTTCCAAATAATCAGATTATCACAAACCAGGTTTAGGGGCCACAGTTGCCTGCTTTGCCTGGTAGGTAATCCAGCCTTGTCTACAAATGGATTTCAGTTTTCTTTATTTAGAAAGAAGATTAATGTTATGTAATCTAACATATTTCTGACAAATACATGTTCATTTCTCTGTCTCCTGAACAGAACTGTAGCTGCTGCATTGGATGTATTTCTAGAGTTTTGTATTTACACAGAACAACCTGTCATCATCTACTGTGTCTGTTCTCAGTTACGTTTCACTGCTCTGGATGAAAACTGAGCTGCTGCAGCAGAAATACAGGACGGAGGTAGAATAGGTTTCAGTCGTAGTCATCTGGACACTGTTTTCAGAATCAAGACGTTTCGGCTCCCATCCGGAAGTCATTCTCAATTGTGAAAAAATGGGACGGGAACTAAAAATTTAAGCTACTCTGTTTTACATAAGCCCTGCCCTGAGGAAGGAATCTACCTGAGTATCTGTTGCTTAGCTAGTTTCACCTGAAATTGACCTAATTGTTTCCATGATGGCCAAGTAATCAGTAATCAGGCCTATTGTTTTCTGACTGCACCTACCTAATCACTGTTAAGTACCTGATTAGCATATGATTGGCGTGACCAAGGTGCTAATACACTGTGATAGACTTTGGGCAGATTGAATCTCAGACCACCATTTCTGTTCAAAGAGGGGTTTTCTTTTTTCACAAAAATGGCTTCCTTAACACCCCGTTCAAACCAACTCTTCTCTCTACTTAGAATCTTCACCTCACTGTCTTCAAATGTGTGGTTTGTAGCTTTTAGATACAAATGCACAGCGCTCTGTAATCCTGAGTTAGCGTGTCGCCTGTGCTGATAAAGTCTTTTGTGAAGTGGCTTTTTGGTCTCACCTATGTACCGTTCTTTGAGGTAGAAATGGTTTCAGTCGTAGTCATCTGGACACTGTTTTCAGAATCAAGACGTTTCGGCTCCCATCCGGAAGTCATTCTCAATTGTGAAAAAATGGGACGGGAACTAGAAATTTAAGCTGCTCTGTGTTACGAAAAGAACGGCACATAGAACGGTACATAGGTGAGACCAAGCAGCCACTTCACAATGCTACGATGCTACGATGCTATGATGCTAACATGCTGACAATAGCCAGTTTTCCATCCAAATGCAGCATAAAGAAAATGCAAAGTAATAAACATTTGCATACAGTACCAAAATATGAATATGAGTTTATTGGTTTGTTGAGATAATCCTCCAATCGCTGCCATTAATCACAGAAGAAGAGGACACAACGAGATGACGTCATTGAAAGAGCTCTAGTCAAAGCTCAAATGATAGAAAACCATGTGGAAAACATGATGGAAACATGACATTTCTGTTATTTTCTTGTGTTAATGTGAGGAAGGTTACAGCCTTCTCATCGCTCCACACTGATGTGATGTTTTCAGCTCTTCACTGGAAGCTTGAGTGTCTGTTTTCATTGCACTTTGTCACAGTTTGCTTTTATAGATACACTACTTTTTCCAGCTCAGCCAAGTGTAAAAACGTTGGTTGCGATATTTCGAGATTCTTTCAAATTTTCTGCGTTTCCATTCAGGTTGTTTTTTATGCGCTGACTGAAAATGCGCATAAAAACAGGTGGATGTGTAAAAACTGTTTTGTGCTAACATCAACTGCACCTCCTCCACCGCTCCACCGCTTCTCTGTCGCAAGGCGTCCCCCAGGGTTTGGTGCTTGGTCCGCTCCTGTTCATTCCCTACATGCTCCCCCTTAATAGCATTATACACTATCATGATCTCCACTTCCACTGCTACGCCGATGACATCCAGCTCTACATCTCCACTAAATCCATCACCACTGCAACAACTTCTTCCACTCTGACCAACTGTCTTCCTGAAATTAAATTATAGATGCAAGCCATCTTACTCAAACTTAACTGTGATAAATCAGACATGATCATCATCTATCCCAAATCCTTCACCAAAACCACTCACAAAAACATAGCTCTTGTCTTATCAAACACAGGTCTGATTGTAAACACTCTGCCTCTTCTAGTTTTAAGCCGGGCCTCTGGAGCAGATAAGAAGAAACGTTGCTAGAGGATCTCAAATTACATACAGGCTGGTATGGAACTAAAAGGTCAGAAATATTGCAAGGTGTGAGGCCACAAAGAGCCTTTAAAGTAATCAATAAAATCTTAAAATCAATCCTAAAACAAAGTGGGAGCCAGTGTAAAGAGGCTGAAACAGGCTGGTTCTGCTCTGAAGCCTGGTATCTGCGGTTCTGTACAGTCTGAGCTCAATCTATGCATTTTTGGTTACCCTCTATAAAATGGATTAAATAAACCAGAGATACACAGATACAGAATGTATACAAATATATAAGTAGGATACTTATACTTTTTTTTCTCTTTAAAAGGCAACAAATATAATTATATACATGATATAATGTGGTAATTTGTGAGCTTTAGAGGTGTTGGTAGGTGGATTTTGTTACTTTTGGACAGAGACAGGCTAGCTGTTTCCCCCTGTTTCCAGTCTTTATGCTAAGATAACTTACCAGCTCCTGGCTCCAGCTTCATATTTACCAGACAGACATGATAGTGGCATCGATCTCAACATCTAATTCTTGGAAAGAGAGCAAAGAAGTGTATTTTCCAAAATTTCAAACTATTCCTTTAACAAAATTTTAACCTGCAATTGACAGAATAAGTGAAATGCAGGAGAACAAGTTCAGCCTGTAGCTGACCAGAAGAGGCAAATTTCTGATGTAAAAATAATAAGTAACTGCGTAGGATAATGCTACATTTACCGTATGTGTGTGTATGTGTGTGCCTGAATGTGTGTGTGTGTGTACTTGTATGATGGATGTTGTGGGGACATAAATATATTTACACAGTCACATTGTGGGGACTTTCTTTCCTTTTGGGGACAAAACACAAGTCCCCGTAACGTAAATCATTACATTTAAGGTGAAGACTTGGTTTAAGCTTAGGGTAAGTCTCTGAAGTGGTGGAAACACCTTTGTGTGTGTGTGTGTGTGTTTGTGTGTGTGTGTGTGTGTGTGTGTGTGTGTGTGTGTCACCTCTGCCTTATCGAAGGTTGCCCCATAGTCAAACAGCTTGATGCATCTGCCATCGTTCATTTGAGACCAACCATTCTCGGAACATGGTCGGAGTGGATAACTTTTTGAACTAAATTGTTCAACCACGTTTGCACTGACTGTGGAAAAAACAGCACTTTAATATTAAACAGTATTTTCACATTATATATTAATAGTGGTCCAAAATTAGGATTAGATAGAATTATGATTAAGAATTAAATATATATAAAATATATTATACATTTCAATATAAATATATGTTTTGTATGCAAATATTTTTGCCCAATATGGGTCCAAGATGGGGCTACCATGTCAGTGGTTCTAAACCTTTGGACTCTCTGGAAGCCATCATCATGACCCTCCCTACAACAGCTGCTCCAAAATGACCACACAGTTGAATCAGCTCCTCTCTTAAACAGTTTCAACACAAACTGAACATTGTAACCTTCATGAAGGGAGGAGTTATTGCAGGACTGTTGTATTAGACTGCATTAGTTTGGTGTAGTTAGGTGGAGCTAATAAACTGGCAGCTGAGTGAAGGCATGCACTTCAACCTGTTTGTTATGTTTGGAGGTGGAGAGAACTTTAAAGGGGCCATTTAAAGTTGGAAGATTCACAAGAGATAGTTCTTAAAAAAGAATGGACAAATTTTGTGCAGCAGAGGTGGAGATATCCTGTCTTTCAGTCCCAGGGGTCAAACTCCAAAAACACTGGATCCTACATGTCCCATAATGCAACGCAGTAGTGTTTTTCATAAGATGACAACATCATAAAGTATCTTCGTGAAGCTCCTCCAGAGCCACAGAGAACATTATACAGCAACAACTGAGCTTCATGTGTAAAATCATGTAAGTGCCCTTTTAATGGCACTGATCCAATTGCGACTGCCAACAATACTGTACAACACTTACCAATAATGAGACCAATTTAATTAAATACAAGCCAAAAACATGCCAAATAAACTAAAGAGTGGATACAATTTTGAGGTTTGAGACGCTTTAAATGAGAGTAAATCAACAAAGTGAAAAGTCAAAGTTGTGATGATGTACAATAATAGCCTAAATTACTCCAACTTGGGGTAAGTTAACAGATGTAAAATGTTATGTTGGACCAACTCAAAACTCAAGAAAATAGGTTACATTTTCTAATAGCTTTTTGTAATGAAGTTTGTTGAATTTTGAGTTTTCTTAACTTTATTATTTTTTACAGTGCAGCCTGCAAGTATGTTTTGTTGGTTTATTACTAATACATGAATGAGAGTGTTTAATCATGTGTTTGAGTTTAGGTTTCTCACTAGCTGCAGAGCCCTGGATGTGGAGCAGGACCAGGATCAGAACAGCAGCAGCAGATTTCATGGCTCAGGACGTCCTGTCGATCGAATATAATCTGGAAACATCAACAAAGTTCACTGTGACACATGATGTTTCATGTTACAGCTGGATTCCCTTTGGTTTGAATCTCTTGGATAAAATACTGAATTGTTTCATTACAACTTTAAGAGTAAATTGATTGGACCGCAGTTGTGGTTACAGTCCATGAGAGAAGAGAAGATTTCTGACATGGACGTGTGTATTTACAGTGGTGGGGAGTTACTAACTCAAGTACTGTAATTACTGTACTGTACAGTTCCTAGGTACTTGTACTTTACACGATTCCTTCTTTTATTCAACCATCAGTCCAAAACCCACAGAGATTTAATACTGTCAGATATGACAAAGATAACTCGGAAACTATTCACATTTGAGAAGCTGGAATCAGAGATTTTTTTTAATTGAAAAATCCAAAAAATGATTATCAAAATAGCTGCAGAGTCATTTTCTGTCAATGAGTAATCATTTCAGCTCTAATATGTTCACATTGTATCATTTCACTAATTTCTGTTCTCCAAATTAATGACTTCAAGCAATTTATAATTTAACAAAATGAGCCATTAAATTAAAATTTACAGATATTATGAGCAGATAATACGTTCTGTATGATCAAATGCATCAGTGCAACAGTGAAACACAGTTCCATTTGCTTATATATATTGTGATAAATATCAAAATTGGCCAAATGTTCTAATTAAAGTATAGGTTCAGTTTTTCAAGTCTGTCTAAATACAGTACTGAAAATATGAAAAATGGTCTACACACTGTAGATGCCCACTTGTTTTATCTAAATCTGTCTAATTCAGACCGCTGAAGCTTCAAATTATCTTTCCGCACAGAATGAGGACTGTGGGTTTTGTCCTCATAGGAATTTCTTTAAGAAGGGAATTCTTCACAGCCAGAATGATTACAGCAACTTTTAACTCTTATTATTAAATGAATAGTATTGTATTCATTTCTGTGTCTTAACTAAGGTTTCTACCCCAAAGGTGTCAATTCAGAGCATTTTTCTGTTCTGTTAAAATACTCAGCATAGGACTCACCTCAGATGTGTCGAGTCGTTCCTCTTCTGTCTGGTGTCGGGCGACTGTGCCACGCTTTTAAACTCACTTGGCACAAATAATCAGCATAATGAGCAAACACGAGGTGTGGTTATCAGCCATGCCAAGAGTGTGTGTGTGTTTGTGTGTGTGTGGTGTAGGTGTGTGTGTGTGTGTGTGTTTGTGTGTGTGTGTGTGTGTGTGTAATAGTTTAAGAGTGTAAGGTTAAAGTATTTCAGTTAAAGTGAAATCAAAAGTTCATTCTTGACCTTGAAAACATTAGTTGACTAAACAATCCCACCCAGTACATTTAGTACCTATTCTGGAGCTTTCAGTCAGATCACATGATCTTCCTCAGCAGATGAGTTCAAATTCACAATTTTGAGCACTTTAAGGACATTCTAGTCCAGCTCACATTTTTGGTCGACATGGACAAAATTTGAACGTCTGCAGTACTTTAAAGCTGCACTAAGCAATATTTTTATCTTAAGAACGGATCAAATAACTGAATGTAATACGAAGGGTGTCTCTCGTAGTGATGACCTCATAGAGAACAACTTTACAGAGAGCTCTTTAGCATTTAGCTCCCAGCTTTGGTTGGTCTGACTATATCTTTAGCATGGGTCAAACAAACAGGACTTTCATCCAGGAGACCAGGGTTCGTGTCCTGTGTGAAACCAAGTCAATATTGACTTATTTCAAGTTTTAAGTTAAATAACGTTACGTAGCTGACGTACGTCACGTGAGTTATTATTTAGTAGTTAGTACTTTAACCCAAACCACGATCTTTTCCTAAACCTAACCAAGTAGTTTTGTTACCTAAACCTAACAAAACTGCGACCGTTTCACAACATTAACTGCGTGTTTAACGTCATGTGACTTATATAACATACTTAAGCGGTACGCCTGTCGCTGGTACTTTCCAACGGTCATATATGTCTTTTTGGGGTATGATCGAATATGTCGTTTTGGGAGTCATTGCCAATTGACCTATTCTGTCGTTTAGGTATGAGGATGTGTTGTTTAAATAGGATTTAAAAGAGTAAAATAAACTAAAATAGAATAAAACATAAAACAGGAGAATAAAAAATACAGCGCAGTGCAAGATATGAATAAAGGCAAACAAAAAGTATTCAGCCCTAAAAGAACTGACAGTTGGAGCAGACCTCCAATTTTCTGGGAGTTTGTTCCAGATATGTGGAGTATAAAACCTCAACGCTGCTTCTCCAGGTTTAGTTGATGATCAAACATTTCCTCTATGTGTCATGGGCATTTTCAAAGTCTGGTGAGATGGCATTTAACATTTATGCACCTAAGGAATGGAACAGTTTGCCTGCTGATCTTAGACTTGCTCCAACACTATGTTCTTTTAAAACCAAACCAAAGACCTTCCTTTTCAGTCAAGCATTTTCTTTAATGAACACATCGTATTTTGCACAGTAACATCCGATCTTTCAAAAAGAAAACATTATAATATAACAATGCACAAAATATTATAATTTGTAGGATTGCACTTTTCTAATTGTCTTTTTCGTATTTTCTGATACTTATACTGTATGATGTAGATTATTCTATCGATTCTAGTTAATCATTCCAGGAGTAATTCGTCGGTTGTAGACTGGTATTTTTCTGCCTCTCAAACCTGATTCTGGGCTGAATTTTTCCTCGTTGTGACTTCCCTCAAACTCACTGTCCTCACAATCAGAGGGTATGATCCTACCTGTTCGATAAACTCTTGCACTCTTACGCCCGTAGAATGTCCCTATGTCCATTGCCTGTGAATTTCAGTGGCAATGTTCATAGAAAACATTTCACATCACATTACAAGTCCTTCAGAAGCAGCTTAACTAAGTTTCATGATGTAAATGACCTGCTTGATCATGTCGATGTTTTATGTTCATCAACTTTAGATCACGTTGCTCCCATTCGGGCAAGTTCAAGGTGCCAGTCAAATCCATGACCTTGGGTAAGTGATGATACTCCCCAACTAAAAAAAGAGAGTGTAGAAGAGCAGAACGAAGGTGGAAAAAGGCCAAACTACAAGTCCACCTCCTTCACATGAGAGACTTATTGTCTGTTTAATAATTTATTAACAAAAAAGAGAGACTTAAGTATTTTACAAACCTCATATCTCCTAAAAAGCATAACTCTAGAGTTCTATTGAACTATTTAACACTATTGATTGACTTGTAAACCTTGCCCACTCAACTGTTTCAGCCTCTTCTGTTGAAGACTGAGAAGTTTTTAGCTTACTTTGCTGAGAAAGTTAAGGGTATTAAGGCCTCTATAACGCCCCCTGCCTCATATATAAATTCTCCAGATGCCTCCCCCACATTGTTGAGTAAATTTACCCATATTTCCCTGAATAGGCTGCTTGATTTTGTGTCACACATGCACTTATCTTCCTGTGGCCTTGACACCCGACCCCCCAGAAGAGGTATTGGATGTCACTGCCCAATGTCTTCTTTCCATTGTAAATGAGTCTCTTTCCTCTGTTCCTAGACTATTTCAAACAAGCCTGGATTCAGGCACTTTTAAAGAAACCTGGCCTTGATCCAACACTCCTTCATAATTACTTACCAATCTCTAAATTACCCTCTAAAATCATTTAAAAGGCTGTTGCAAAACAACTACTCGACCCATTTCAATCTGGTTTTCGCCAACTACATAGTACTGAAACTGCTCTGCTGAAAGTCACTAACGATATTCTCATGAATGCAGATTCTGGCCATCACTCCATTTTAGTATGGTTAGACTTGTCTGCCGCCTATGTCACTGTCAATCAATCATCTTACTGGATAGATTTATTTATTATATATACATCAAATCAAACTTTGAATCGTTCTTCTTTGGCTCTAAAAGCATTAACATTAAGGAAACTGTATATCATCCAGCCCTGGTAAGAACTTATCTTAGTATTATTAATTTAATGGTTAATGGCTAATTAATTAAACAAGTAAACTTGGTCTTGTGTTACATTCCCTTCTAAAATCTGAGAAAAATGTAAAAGTTGTGAACAAGGCTCGAAAGCAAACCTTAGACTTATTTAGACTGTACACCATTTCAAATGGTTTCATTCCCCCCATGGTCTTTTCAAAATTAAGTTGTATTTTAGTGCAACTGCTTGGTCACATGCAGCTTCTACCACAACCCAGGATCAGTCTGGTGTTATTCTGCATTTTTCTTATTGTCAACAAATCCCATGACAAGAAACCAGAACAAAAAAACCAACAACATATTTGTCTGTCAATAGAGTGCTGCAGGAATGAGTCCTAAAAACCTGGAAATTAGTTAGCATTTTTAGCACTTCCATGACTTCACTCGTCTCAAAGTCAATGGGTTTTTTGAATGGGTTTTTGGTTCGATGCCTGAAATAAGGTCTGTGATTAACACAAGCTGACGTTGAAGTCATGCAACCATGGTGTAGTTTGTTTATAGTCTAACGTTAGCTTTTTACTTAAGGTGATTGCATTTATGCTTCAAAAATCATAAAAGTGGTGGTTCATTTGTGAAGATTAACTTGCTGAAAAACGTGTAAGTGTCATGAACTTTTGTTTTTTCGTTTCGTCTGGTTCCTCAGGCTAGGCTTTGGTGACTCAGGCTGAGAAACTGTTCATGGCTGAAAGATCCATTATTATTCATTCCCTCTTTACCTGCAGGAACGACCGCTTAGAGCTTAAAACAAAGCAGACAAGTTCAAAAACATAAAATTAACATATATTGTATTTGATGTGTAAACAGTGAATGTGTGCAGTTTGAGGGTGGAGATGTTTGACTGCAATAAAACGTAATGAGTCAACATTGATCTGGAATAACGTCATGTAACCTGATGTGTACCCAGTGTCGCTCTCAAGTTTCTGATATTTACACATTATCACATTGTCACTGTCTAGATTCTCATAATGTGACTCTATTTGGTAACTTTGACATTCTTCATGTTGTCTTGTTGTTCAGTTATTTGACTAATGCCAAGTAAAGTAGCCCCATCAGAGCTTCAAACCCACCCAATGGTCATTAAAGTAGCCCAATTTTTTATGTCCATTTAGGAGAGGGTTTTATTGTCCATCTGGCATTAATATATACAGTACTGCGATACTGATACTTGTTTTTTAAAGCCTGTACTTAAAATAAGTACATAAACTTAAGCACTGAATATTAAATCACAAAGTAATATTTTTTTTTCTTTTTTTAAAAAGTGTATAATCATGCCAATAACTTCTTTTCATTATACATTATTTTGATATCTGTCCACTGCAGTGGACGCCATGCATCAACAGTATAAAAACTGATTCAATTGAACTCAATATAGGTCCAATAAAACATAGGCCTATGTTTACAATGTACAAAAACTTTTACTAAACACCTGTTTAGTAAACACCTGTACTGTGTCGGCGTTTTTGTGTACCTGCCAGAAGCTTCGCTTGAAGCTTCGTCTTAAACCATCATAAACTGACATTTTATCGAATTTTCTGTTTTCCTGGCCATTGTTTTACCTATATGTTTTAACTTGATAAAAGTTTTCAGTCATCGGACATAATGATCTTAAGTGATTTTAAGCTGGCTGCAACTCGACGTGTTTTACCGGACTGCCTCCACTGCTGCTAGCTTAACTAGGTTTGTTTTTAGCCCAGCATCTAGGCTAGCCGGTCGCTTTTACTAAGGATTTTAAGCTCTTTAGCACTTTGATGGACTTTACTGTGGATTTTAAGCTTTGAAGCACTCTCATGGACTAACTGCAAGCCTGATGGCTGAGTGTGGAGCTTGTCACCTTACCGTCTCAAAGCTGAAGATAAGTATCGCCTGTCTGGAAGCCGAGCTCAGAGAAAAAGACAAGCTCATCCTGGAGTTCTCCACTAGGTTTGACATCCTGGATACGCAGGACTTTCCTCCACTGGAGGGACGCTCCCTTTTTCCAGCGGTCAGGTCTTCCTCCTCTCGCCGCAAGTTACTGAAAGAGGCTGTGATCAGGAGAAGCTCTGGGGGTCTCATTCGTCCTGAGACAGCAGAGAACACCTCTGCTAGGAAGGACGCCGCCCCCTCGCCGCAGCAGTTCCCGGCCACAACCATCCCAGGGACAGCTGATGGAACTCGGCGGTCTCCACGATCATCGACTCTGCCTTCTCTCATTCCCCCAACTACGCTGATCGTTGGAGATTCCATAGTAAGGAATATCCGCTTCATTAATGCGGTCACACACTGCTTTCCCGGAGCTACAACCCCCGACATCATCGAAAAGCTCCCCGGACTTCTGGCTGCACTCCCAACGACTATCACAAAAATCATAGTCCATGTCGGCACCAATGACACTGCCCGTCAGCAATCGGAGCTGACGAAAGCAGACTTCATCCAGCTCTTTGACCTGCTCAACAGCACTGGAAAGCATGCTTTCATTTTGGGTCCAATTCCTACACTGGGTCGTGGAATTGGCCCTTTTAACAGGATCCTCAGCCTTCATACCTGGCTCCAGTCTGTCTGCAGCACCCATGATGTGATAGTGAGCTGCTGTAACAAAAGCGTTTCCCCTCAGGGATCAATAAAGTATTTCTGATTCTGATGCTGATTCTGATGATGTTGGTTTTATTCAAAATTTTAACTTATTCTGGGATCGTTCTTCCTTGTTTGCACAAGATGGTCTTCACCCAAACAAATCAGGTAGTTGCATGCTGGCGGCTAACCTGCAGCACGCTCTGCTGTCCTCCTCACGTAGTTGACTATTTACATCACCTGTTTCCCCTCGCTCTTCTTCTTCCTCTTCTCTGCCCACCATAAACAGCCACGCACCCTCTGCTGTCACTAACTCCCCCTTGTGGACTGATCATAGTGCTGCTATTTGGAGCCCAGATGCCTCTAGTGCTACTTTTAAAATTCCTGTGGTAATTTTGCATAGGTCCTTAATACGAAACAGACACAGCCGACACAGCAATAATAATAACTTAATAAAGAATTTATTAATTACACTGTTAAATTATCCTGGCAATTTGTTTCCCGATTCCTCCAACACCAACGAATTGGTTGATTATTTTAACTACCTGTGTTCCTCAACCTTAGATCTGTAAAAGGAAATGCAGAAGAGCAGAATGCAGATGGAGGAAATCAGGTCTCAAGGTCCACTTTGTGGCCATGAAAAAGTTATTACTCCTTTATAATAGGATGGTGAAGGATGCAAGAACATGTCATTTCTCTGCACTTATTTCTGCCCACCAGCACAACCCCAGATTCCTATTTAAGACTGTGGATCAGTTAGTTAACCAGCCTCTCCTTGTGCTCCTCTGACTGTGATGCTGATGGTGAAAATTTTCTTTTGCACTTTGCTGGTAAGGTGGAGTTGATAAGATCTGATATCACCCCCAATCCTGCTTTTTGGATGTGAATCACCCGCTCAGGGATTCTTTGAGCAATTTTTACTCTGCCTGAACTCGCAGACATCATGTCTCTTATGAGAGTATCCTCCAGCCCTCTGGACAAAATCCCAACTAGGTTTTTATTGGAAGTCATGGATTGTATTGCGCCCCTTTAAAACCGCTTGTGTCCAGCCAGTCCTAAAAACCTGGGCTTGATCCCACCCTCCTGGATAACTATCGCTCAATCTCCAAACTGCCTTTTATTTAGAAGATTCTCGAAAACCTTGTATCTAAGCAGCTTCTTGCTGCTGTGAAAAATAATAATACCTTTGAAAAGTTCCAATATGGCTTTCGTCAGCACCAGAGCACTGAGACAGCCCTTCTCAAAGTCACTAATGACCTTTTAATGAATGCAGACACAGGCACGTGTTCAATTCTTGTGCTGCTGGACTTAAGTGCTGCCTTTGACACAATTGATCATGGCATTCTTTTAGATAGACTGAGGCACTGGGTGGGCATATCTGGCACTGCACTAGACTGGTTCTCATCTTATCTGTCCAATAGGAAATTCTGTGTCAGCATTAATAACTTGATGTCATCCTTTTCCCATATCAAGTACAGTGTGCCTCAAGGTTCAATTCTGGGACCAATAGTGTTCTCCTTATACATGCTTCCCTTGGGTGATGTCATCCGCAGACATGGTATTTCTTTTCATTGTTATGCGGATGACACTCAATTGTACCTCCCTGTCAAGCCCACTGACCTTAGTATGCTGAGTTCTCTGCAGGACTGCCTGTCTGACATAAAAAATTGGATACATTTTCTTCAGCTCAACTCAAATAAAACTGAAATCCTTGTTATTGGGCCCCAACACATCACTAAACAAATACTGCCATCTACTGGTAACCTGTCACAACATATCAAGCCTGTTGCAAGAAATCTTGGTGTCCTGTTTTATAGCAATTTATGTTTTGAGCAACATATCACTAAGCTTGTCCAATCATGTTTTTATCACCTCAGAAACATTGCAAAAATCCGATCTATTTTAAATCTTAGTGATGCAGAAACTGTTGTACATGCAGCCTGTTCACTTGTCACTAGCCTATGTAAAGCTTCCTTGCCTTGTATTGCTCGGTTCATGAGCGTTACACTTTTTAAAATGGTGTTGGTTCAGCTGTGAAAAGCTTTTTTTTATTCTTTCATTTTCTTGATAGTATTTCCTATTTTGGCTTCATTTCTAAATAAATATGCCAATCAAAACGTGTCTGAATGTATCATTGACATTCGATGACATCAGACCAGACATCCAGTCATTTGCTTTGTGGTCAATGTTCAGAACCAAAGGCCTGTATCATGGTGCGAGGTTAGTGTGTTAAATAGGGGGACTTTAAATGTTTACTGTAAGTGTCACTAGTAAAGATTTGCAATAGATTATGTTTTGATTTGTGTCATGTTGCATATTCCCAAACAACTTTCCAAATAATCAGATTATCACAAACCAGGTTTTGGGGCACTGGGACAGTTGCTTGATTTGCATGGTTGGTAATCCAGCCTTGTCTACAAATGGATTTCAGTTTTCTTTATTTAGAAAGAAGATTAATGTTATGTAATCTAACATATTTCTGACAAATACATGTTCATTCTCTGTCTCCTGAACAGAACTGTAGCTGCTGCTTTGGATGTATTTCTAGGGTTTTGTATTTAGACAGAACAATCTGTCATCATCTACTGTGTCTGTTCTCAGTTACGTTTCACTGCTCTGGATGAAAACTGAGCTGCTGCAGCAGAAATACAGGACAGATGTACAGTGTGAACTTCTGCTGAATACAAACAGAAATGATACGAGAGTTTGCTGAAGCAGAACTTTTTTATTGCAGTAAATTTAGAAACAGAGGTTTAGAAGACATACAGTGATCCAACTGCAACAGTTGATCAGGTCTTCATGTCGAAGCTGAATGAAAGCATGAACATCAGAGGATAATGTCACATCAACCTGGCACACACAAAGGGTAGCACCTCCGAGCACTCCAGTTCACTCCATAGGCCCCAGACTGCAAAGAAATAACAGAATTCATCACATTTCCCTCCTCTGGTAAAATAAATATCAGAACCAGCAGTCAGCAGTTTGTCAGAAGACTAAGAGTTTCCAGCCATGCTAGCGGCTCTGTGAGGCTGTACTTATGCACAGCAGTCCTTAGAGCTAATACTAACATCAACATGCTAACATGCTGACAATAGCCAGGTTTCCATCCAAATGCAGCATAAAGAAAATGCAAAGTAATAAACGTTTCCATACAGTAACAATATGTGAATATGAGTTTATTGGTTCATTGAGATAAACAATGAGGTGGAGCTAATTCTCCAGTCGCTGCCATTAAAGCATCACAGAAGAAGGGGACACAACAAGATGACGTCATTGAAAGAGCTCTGGTCAAAGCTCAAACGATGGAAAACCATGTGGAAAACATGATGGAAACGTGACATTTCTGTTATTTTCTTGTGTTAATGTGAGGAAGGTTACAGCCTTCTCATCGTTCCACACTGATGTGATGTTTTCAGCTCTTCACTGGAAGCTTGAGTGTCTGTTTTCATTGCACTTTGTTGCATTTTGCTTTTATAGATACACTACCTTTTCCAGCTCAGCCAAGGGTAAAAACGTTTGTTGCGATATTTTGAGATTTATTCGAATTTTCTGCGTTTCCATTCAGGTCGGTTTTTGTGTGCAAACTGAAAATGCACATAAAAACAACAACTGCACCTCCTCCACCGCTCCTCTGTTGCAAGGCGTCCCCCAGGGTTTGGTGCTTGGTCCTCTCCTGTTCATCCCCTACATGCTCCTCCTTACTAGCATTATACGCTATCATGATCTCCACTTCCACTGCTACGCCGATGACATCCAGCTCTACATCTCCATTA